>NC_053127.1:33523214-33823214 GCF_010015445.1 Perca fluviatilis
ATTGGCTGAGTGCTAATCATATGATTGCAGTTATATGAGGTACAGTAGGTAGTCTCCCAGCATGCACTAGGGCAAGAAACTAATGAACAGTCAGAGTCAGATTGTATGTGTGTTCCGGTATTGTTTTTCACTCCATGCCTCCACTGTTTCCACACTTCCATTGTCGTTCTACAATTAATTATTAAGCAACATAGACCAAAGAGATGTTGTAAAATCACTGAGCAGATTTATGTATGACCTGATTATAATAAAGTAGGATTGGTTACATTTAAATTAGGGCTGTGAATCTAACAAATAACGCGTTAAAAAAATAACGCAGATTAATCCATTCCATATTGACGTTTGACCCGTTCTAGCCACTATTCGACTGTAAAATGAAGGAGGGAGACGAGAATGTGCTGCCTGGATCATTGATTGGAACATTTAGCTACTTGTTACTTCTTCCTGCCAACCCTGGCTACCGAAATCCGGTGCCACTGATATGTCTGCTCTTCTCTCTGATGCTCTGAAACGGACGATACAGGCAACACAAACACCGCTGCACGTGACGCTAGTTAACACTATACTCGACAGCAGCTAACGTTAGCCTACCGCTAGCTAGTAGCTGGATTAAACACTGTTAAAATGCTGACAGCTAACGCTAAACGGTGTAAAGTTTGACTGTTTTACTGTAGAGGATTCAACACTGGTATGTAACAATCTGCTAGCCTGACCAGCCAGCTGCCACTAGGGTGCGTCTAGATTTCTAGGCTAACAATCTGCAGCTGCCGTCGGAAAAACAACACAGACGGTGCGTTCAATGAAACTGGTAAACTACAGCCTCGTGGTGCATTTGAAGTTATTGTAAATGTCCTTTTCCAGCCCAGTCTCACTGAAAAGCGTACAAATACCACGGGTTTCTACCTGTGAAATACGTGCAATGTGTACGCGAAATTGAAATTGTGCGTACAGCAGATACGCGAAGCGCTCCAATTACAGTAATGGAAACCACTGCGTTTATAGTATGAAAGGAAGTGGGCCCGCGTAAGGAGGTTGGTTGGGTGGTGGATGGGTAAAACACAGGACTTTCACCCAGGAGACCGGGGTTCGTCCCGGTGTTTGGCGATTTTAGGCCGTTTTTAGCGGTGTTTATGTGGCGCTTTTTGCGACTTTGTAGTGTTTTTTTGTTAAGCCTTTCCCAATGTTTCTTCCCTAAACCCAACCGTTTATTAGTGTGTTTTTGTGATTTTCTTGTGTTATTAAAGCCTTTCCCTGCATTATTTTTCTAAACCCAACCATATCTATGTTTTTGTGTGTGATGCTGTTCTCGCCGTTAAACACAACGTGGTGGCCCGAAGCGCATATAAAACGCACTGTCCCCAGGACTTCAATTGGGCTCGCGGTATGTAATGCACGTTGAATTTCACTTTCGCGTACACATTGCATGGTAGAAACCCGTGTTATTTGTACGCTTTCGAGTGAGATCGGGTTGCCTTTTCCCATCTGGTGGTTGTTTTTGTCGTTCAACAGCAATTTACTAGTGAAATAAGTTATTGTTATAGATTATTATCAAATCATTTCATTTTGACCATATGGCCTTAGCAATAAACAAGCCCTTCTTTAATGCCACCGACGGTTGTTTAGTACCCTTCTTTTTTCTTTTCTTTTTTTACTTTCTTAAAAAGAATCGGTTCAGGCACCGTTAATTATGTATGCGATTAATTTTGATTAATTAATCACAGAGTATGTAATTAATTTGATTACATTTTTTATTTGATTCACAGCCATAATTCAGTAGTAATAGATTCAGTAGTAGTAGATTGTTAGCCTAGAAATCTAGACGCACCCTAGTGGCAGCTGGCTTGTCAGGCTAACAGAATGTTACATACCGGTGTTGAATCCTCTACAGTAAAACACAGTCAAACTTTACACCGTTTAGCGTTAGCTGTCAGCATTTCAACAGTGTTTAATCCAGCTACTAGCTAGCAGTAGGCTAACGTTAGCTCCTGTCGAGTATAGTGTTAACTAGAGTCATGTGCAGCGGTGTTTGTGTTGCCTGTATCGTCCGTTTCAGAGCATCAGAGAGAAGAGCAGACATATCAGTGGCACCGGATTTCGGTAGCCAGGGTTGGCAGGAAGAAGTAACAAGTAGCTAAATGATCCAGGCAGCACATTCTCGTCTCCCTCCTTCATTTTACAGTCGAATAGTGGCTAAAATGGCTCCGGGTCAAACGTCAATATGGAATGGATTAATCTGCGTTATTTTTTTTAACGCGTTATTTTCACAGCCCTAATATTTACATATTGGCCTATATACAGATGCGTCAAGTCAGAGCGGCCAAAGTGTCAAAAGCGTCCCCGTACATTTTGACAAGCGTCCTTGGCAGGGCGGCCAGAGCTTCTTTGGCAGCTCAAGTCGGCGGCGGTGTGTAGCCTACGTACAATAAGTTATAACATATTTGAGTTTGCTAACATTAGCAATAACGTCAGCTAGTTCGAGGTGTATGAATAGGTTATAACCATACATTAGCAGCACATTTCCCGTATTTACCAGATGGAAAGAGAGAGGAGACCAGTGTGTCAAAGGAAGTCCCCCCGGCAGTCTCAAACTATAGCAGCATAACTAAGAACTGGTCCAAGGCAAACCTGAGCCAGCCTACAAAGGGTTGGTAGATGAATCTGACAACTATGAGGAGAAGCAGAGTTAAGGAGGGGTGTGCCGTGTCTTTAGGTACACACCCTCCCCCGCCGGTCTACGCGTTCTCTGCAACTCCTCACTCCCTAACTATAAGCTTTATTAAAGAGGAGAGTTTTAAATTTACTCTTAAATGTGGGGATAGTGTCTGCCCCCCGGACCCAGACTGGGATCTGGTTCCACAGGAGAGGAGCCTGGTAGCTGAAGGCTCTGGCTCCCATTCTACTTTTAGAGACTCTGGGAACCACAAGTAACTCTGCATTCTGGGAGCGCAGTGTTCTAGCGGGGGAATAGGGTACTATGAGCTCTTTAAAGGTCCAATATGTAATATTTGTACTGTAATAAATCCAAAAATGACACCAATGCCTCATCAGATATTAAGGAAACATGTTAAACTGAAATACTGTCTTTTCTGACAACAATGCTAATGTCAGTATTTTTTCTTTTTGAAATTTACATTCGTGCGAATTTATGTTTATGTTTTGATCTGTGTGTTGTTATCAACGGCCCAGTTTGACAGCCAGGCCGGGGGGTGCAGATATACCTGTAAAAACGTAAAACCAGCCACGCTACAGCTGTAACGTAGTACAGCCATGAAAGCAGCACAAACAAAGGAACAGGATCAACGGAATATAAATTCTACCGCCAACCAACCAAAAAGAAAACAGCATGTTTCTAACAGTTGCGTGACCAGAGACGTAACAACCCCTGGTAAATATTGGAGATGTATTTGAAAGATGGAGACAGCTTAGATCCCAAAAGGACACAGAGTTGGCTTATTTCCTCCTGAACAGGTAAGCATAGCTTCAGGCTAATTTATCACAGCCACTAGGGACGGGCATTTTATGTCATTTCAACATTTGTGTACTCACATTGAATTATATAGCTAGAGTACCCGAGTTGGTTTTCTAGCAACAAAACAATTGAGACACAGCCAGTAAAATTATCCGACCTCGTTGCTACCGCTGCGCCTGCTATAACCCTGTTAACTGCTAACGTTACTGGGAGGACCAGGCAAGCAGCTCATGGCTGTTTGACGATGTAGTTCAGCGGCTGGAGCCGACAACGGTGAGTGATTTTAAGCCACGCGAAGGGGCTGTAAATCGGGAAGAGAGGACTGAGTTTGCAGTGTGTTTAGCGATTGTTGCCGTAATTCTAAGCCAATGAAGTGTGTTCCGTCGGCAAGGTAGTGGTATATTTAGCGTGTGTATTGTAATTTAGCCCGAGGAAGTGTGCCTGACTGGCGTGTGGAGAGGACGGTGAGGTTGTTTTGTTTTTAGCGGTTCATACTGTAATTTTAAGCCGAAAAAGTGTGTCTGTCAGTTGGTTACAGAGCTCCGCGTGAGCACTGGCTTTTATGACTGTCAATATAGCCAGCATATAACCAACGTTAGCTACTCTGCTGTGCTGTGGAGTAATGTCTGGCTATGTGAGACTAGCATCTAACGTTAGCTACTCTGCTGTGTTGTGGAGTAATGTCTGGCTATGTGAGACTAACTATTTTAACCGCTAGCTGCCAGTATTACATACAATATTACATATTGCACCTTTAAAGGGGTGATAGAATGCAAAACCGATTTTACCCTGTCATAGTTGAATAACGACAGTTCGGTGGGTAAATAGGACATACATAGAAGCTCAAAGTCCCATTGACACCCCTTTACTATGAAAATCTCATATTTTGAAACTGCCGCTGAAAACGGGCGAATCCCAACAAAGCTGGAAGTTGACGTCAACCTCCCAAAAACCGGAACCTTTGTCAGCCCATGAGTGGATTAAGAGAACGGTCACGCCCCAACATTTACATAGGCTACACAACTGACCTGAGATCAGGTAGTTTTCTGAATCTAGCTAGCTAGGTCACGCAGATCTCTGTTATTCCATTACAAAATTCACTTCTGAAACTTTTTTATGCGAGAAATCAACCATATAAAGCTCAAATATGGGCCGCTTTACGAAAATGGATGGCTAATTGCAAATTTTCTCCGACTGTGTGTCGGAGTTTAGTGCCGGTGTTGGTGCTGCCTGGGTTGCTACATCGCCGCCCTGACCACAGTGTCAGCACGCTTGTTACGCCCGCAATCTTTTACCGCAGCCCGCAGGTTCCAGTTAATCTTATAATGGGTATGTGTGTTGAGTTATTTAAACAAACAATCGGGGAAATAAACGCCTCTTGTCCGCGAGTCTCATTGATAGAGCCGCGGTGAGATGGAGTCCATCAATGAGAGCTAGCTAGCCTCCTCCTAACTCTGACATTCACAAAAATACATTCAATTGAAATCCGAAATCGGACAAGTGTTAGCTAAGCTTTGTAAGACCTTGAGGAACCTATAATATTCATGCCGTGACGAAATTCAAACTGTAAATATACTTTAGTTATGCGAAAGTGAGCAAGCTGCGATATTTCCCCATTGTAATGAATGGGACATATAGCAAGCAGCTGCCTCGTCCTACAAAGACGCATGCGTTCATAAAAATGCCTTAAAATCAAATCGGAACAACGGTTAGCTTTATAAGACATTGGGGAATGATGTTGTGTAAGTGGCGTGACGAAATTCAAACTGTAAATATAATTTAGTTATGGCGACAGTGTAGCTAGCTAGCTGCGGTATTTCCCCATTGTAATGAATGTGGACATATAGCAAGCAGCTGCTTTCCTACAAAACAAAAGGCCGTTTTATAAAATGCCTTAAAATCAAATCGGACACAACGGTTAGCTTTATAAGACATTGGGGAATGATGTTGTATAAGTGGCGTAACGAAATTCAAACTGTAAATATAATTTAGTTATGGCAAAAGTGTAGCTAGCTATTTCGCTATTATCCCCTAATGGGACATTATAGCAAGCAGGCTGCTTTCCTACAAAGGCGCACACGCGTTCATAAAAAATGCCTTAAAATAAAATCGGACACAACGGTTAGCGTTATAAGACATTGGGGAATGATGTTGTATAAGTGGTGTGACGAAATTCAAACTGTAAATATAATTTAGTTATGGCGGCAGTGTAGCTAGCTAGCTGCGGTATTTCCCCATTGTAATGAATGGGACATATAGCAAGCAGCTGCTGGTCCTACAAAGACGCCTCGCATCCCGTAAAAATGCCTTAAAATCAAATCGGACACACGGTTAGCTTTATAAGACATTGGGGAATGATGATATAAATTGGTGGTCGAAATTCAAACCGTAAATATATTAGTTGTGCGGCAGCTGCGCGTGGGCCGACCTGCAGTATCCACAAAGGGTGACTTTGCCCTGGGTATGGAGCCCGCAGGCCTGCTTTCTCGTCGGAACTGTGTGGAGCTCCTAAAGTCCGACACGTCTTACCAAATTTGCAATTAGCCACATTAATTTTGTAAAACGGCCCATATTTCAGCTTTATATAGTTGATTTCTCGCAAAAAAGTCTCAGAAGTGAATTTGGTAATGAAACATTGCAGTGTCTGGAATATGAGATTCTGTCGCATCTCTAATGTATGTGTTTGGGGATTCGCTCAACCAATCAGCCGTCTCTAATGTTGCGCCTATTGGCAAGTCGCTCAACCAATCAGCACGCAGCTCATCTAAATATTCATGACCATACCATATTTGGAAGAAAAGCTCTTGTTACAAATAGGGCCAAAACACAGGGATGCATAAGGGCCAGTAAAATATCAACCAGGCCATTTTCAGCCCAACCAATGTTACATACCCCATTAGGAGACCATAAGGAACAGTGTGAAATACCCTATATAATCATTCTATCACCCCTTTAAGATATGATGGTCACACTTCAGGGCATATTGAAAATGTGTGGGAAAGTGTGGGGAAAAACTCTCTAATTTGTTCAAAACGAGAGTTTTTAAGAAGGCAGAATTGATTTTATCAGAACACCCTCTGTCACAGGCATTTCAGTTTCTCCGTACAGCCTTCCTAGATGAAGGACTAACAGATTTAAAAACTAATTTATCAATGCTGCCATACGTGAACCTAATGGTTAATCCTTATTTTATTGTTGTCTTTGTTGTTTTCTGTAATGATTGTATGTGTTAGTTGCTGGCTCTTTCACAAATTGCCCCTCAGGATAATCAGACATTTTTTAAATGACTCCTTGACAACCATAGCTGGTCTGTTTAAAAGGAAAATAAATTACAACCAGTCTTATCAGTTCTTATTTGGAATTTGATAAATAACATGTATTAATTTCACTATTCACCCTGACAGGATAAATCATATATTGTGGTTACAGTCAATGTAAGATAGAATAAATTTAAATCTATACTTCTCCTGTATTATAAATTAAAACATGCTTTAAATAGACTGAATCTTCTCCAGCGTCAGTCTACTCTAATGATGCCACCATGTCACGCTGTTCTCTGCTGTTGATTGATCATTGATTTATGCCTCGGCCCTTTGTGCATCAGGGCAGATCTATGTAGCTCTTTCCCTGGGGAGTTGTGGGTATCCACAGCCCGCGGTGTTCATTTACATCGCCTTCAGAAAGTTTTCAACGCTCTGACTCACTCCATTCCTGGCGCACTGCTGAATGTGAAATGGGTACATTCAATTTTGTTCTTATACAAAAAAGTAAAAGTTTTTTTTTTAGATTTTTTTATTTATTGAAATTAAAATACAGAAATATCTCATCTTAGAGAAAAGAATCACACCCCTGACTCATTACTTTATAGATGCTTTTGTGGCAGCTTGTTCTGCTCCAAGGCTTCTTGTGTGCAATAACATGACACATGGGATTTTCTCTAATTCTTTTAGAGAAAATTTTTAGCTTTAATAATTTGTTATCAGTTATCAGTCATTTCACAAATTGTCAATAGGAAGTCTAGGGTGTGACCAGTTCCTCACAGAGACGTCCACATGATGGTTTGAAACGTGTGTGTGTGTGTGTGTGTGTGTGTGTGTGTGTGTGTGTGTGTGTGTGTGTGTGTGTGTGTGTGTGTGTGTGTGTGTGTGTGTGTCAGTCAGTGTCTATCTCCAACTGTATATGTTTCCTTCTTTTTCATTTCTAGTCATTTGAATGCAAGTCAGCCGTCTCAAGGACACTGAAAAGAATTTGGATGCAATTAGGCGTGACACTGGAGAGAGGCTGAATACTCCGACTGACGCTCTTTGAGCTTTTCATTTCTAATTAATTTCTGGAAGAAAAATGTAAACTGTAGATCTGTGACAAAAGAAATCTGTTTTGAATTCAGGCTGTAATAAATTAAAAGTGGAGGAATTCAGACTCTTTGCCAGAAGTTGGGTTTAAATGTAGTATGTTCAGGTAACCATTTTTAATACTCTTCATAGAAACAGAGGATTATGATCTTTGGTTAAGTATATGTTTTCTGTACATCAATGTGTTGACAAGTTTCCAGAATTTCTGCTTCCTCCAAAAATTGTCAGAGTTTCATCAATACTATTGGCTGTATCTGTATTGGCTGCTTCAGATGTTGAAAAAACATGACGTTACCCTGATTTTAAACCATATGGTACACAAGAGGTCTTCAAAGTGCATTGAAATATATTATATGTGAGAAACAAATCTTTGCCAATCTGCAATCAATCACATTTTGGGGGAACAATTACTAATTGTATTATTCTTTCTTTTTCTTTCCATTTGACGTTACAGACTTTATAAGGGAAGATGGTCTGTTGATGTTTAAAGTGCCCATATTATGAAAAAATCACTTTTTCTGGGAATGGGGTGTTATTTTGTGTCTCTGGTGCTTCCACACATGTACAGGGCTTTCTACGTCACCAGTCTAAACAAAGGGGCTTAACGCTAGCATGCTTGGCGTTTCTCAATGGCAAAACACTGCTACAACAATTCAATTCAATTCAGTTCAATTTTATTTATAGTATCAAATCATAACACAAGTTATCTCGAGACACTTTACAGATAGAGTAGGTCTAGACCACACTCTATAATTTACAAAGCCACAACAATTACAGTAATTCCCTCAAGAGCAAGCAGTGCGACAGTGGCGAGGAAAAACTCCCTCTTGGGAAGAAACCTGGGACAGACCCAGGCTCTTGGTAGGCGGTGTCTGACGGTGCCGGTTGGGGATGCGATGAACAGTGGCGATAATAGTCACATTAATAATGGAAGAGTGACTTCAAATGGTAGTCATAGTAGTTCATGTCATATCAGGGCGCTGCAGAGCGTTACAGGATGTAGCGTGGCCCAGCAGAGCATGGATGGACGTAGCAGGAAGCAGCAGGGTTCTGACACTGCAGGGCACCGCAGAGCTTAGCAGGGAGTGCAGCAGGACCACGGCGACAGCTGCAACCAGGATCTTGGTGCCAACGTTCTCCAAGGAAATACGCTGGGGGAAAAAACATAAGGACTCCGGGGAGTAAACTCCCCAGAAGCTAGGATTATCAACACACACTAGTTCACCATAATATACAAAAGAACTACTTCCATGTCCCTGTTCTGCAGGTATTCCACACAAAGT
The DNA here is from genome assembly GCF_010015445.1 of Perca fluviatilis. Taxonomy (NCBI): domain Eukaryota; kingdom Metazoa; phylum Chordata; class Actinopteri; order Perciformes; family Percidae; genus Perca; species Perca fluviatilis. Next base: position 33,532,319 of record NC_053127.1, read on the forward strand.
GGGAAGTGCGCCCTCGTTTAGAAGAAGTCTCCTGGCTAATCCTGCCTTGTACTGACTGAAGTTGGAGAAACAACTAGCTGATGTGATCCATACCTAGCTACTGCACATGTGCGACTGCCAACAAAGATGCTACAGCAGTGAGAAGTCTCACTCTGTAGCTAAAGCAGAGACCTGAACACAGGGTGAAAAGAGGAGCTGGAGCAATGTGCAGTACAACAAAATATGGTGTTTTTTTGAAAATTAAACCATGTAAACCTATTCTGGTACAATCTCAAATTACAATTATGAACCTGAAAATGAGCATAATTTTGGCGCTTTAAAGCAAAACTAAATTCTGAACATATTGTCTCATGAAAAACATGTCACAAATCATACTTTTACCAATAGTAAGTAAGGTTAACGCTTAACATTGTGTTGATTAAATATATGAACTATTTTTTTTATCATTGCATAGCTCTGATATTCAACTTGTTATGAGTTCACAGGTCCAAATACTTGATTGTGCTTGTTCTTATCATACTTTATTTAGTCTTTGGGTACATGGGGCTAATGGTTTTTCCTAAAATATAGTAAAATTAATCATTTTTCAGCCAAACAGTTTAAAAAGATTTAAAAAATGTCTTCAGATTTGTGCTTTGGCATGCCCAGAGAACATTTACAGAAAAGGAAATTCTAAATATCTGGGCGCAAATCGGTTAAAATTACAACCAACCCTTAGACGAAACAGTTTAAACTATACTGTTGTGTTTTAGATTTTTGGATGTATTGTTCCTGCCATTCCATACATCTCCTATCATATTTCATTTGATGAAAATCTATTAGCAGACTATTGAAGCATAATGCAGTTTAATTGCAGATTGATTTGAAAAAGCTTTGGTGCATCTCCTGCAATGACAAAGTAACTCTGAAAAAAAAAAAAAAAAAAAAAAAAAAAAAAAAAAAAAAAAAAAAAAAAAAAAAACAACAAGTAAGAGATATATAAAATCATGATTTTAAAAGGTCATTCTGTAAAAAATAATACAACAAATCATCAAAGTAAAAAAAAAAAAAAAAAATTTTTTTTTTTTTAAAAAAAAAAATAAAATTTTTTTTAAAAATAAATATTAAATGAACAGCTTTCAACTCAGCATAGGACCCAGTGCTGCAAAAATGCAATCACTCTTAGATATTGACGTGGACTGTAGAACAGCTACAGTAGGATATCTTTGAGGACAGCAGACGGTTAGGCGTTATAATCGTGTTCAAGAACATATTGTCAGCAAAAAAAAAAATATATATATATATACACTGGAATATCAACACATTCTCACTCCCAGCGCGTCATAAACGCCACGCTTGGTCATGTGCCTTTGGCGTTTGTTATTGATGCTAAAAAATGTCTCCTTTAGTGTCATATTTAGACGTGGTCAGGACTCCTGGAGTCACTTTATGACACTCTGGGTCGGTGTCACTTTTTGATGCTATGGGTCGTAACAGACCTGCAGGACAAGAAGGAGACGATTAGGGTTAGGAAAAGATGGTGGGTGGGGTTACGAAATGTTTCAGTGACACGCGGGACAAGAACAGGACATGAACCCCGGTCTCCTGGGTTAAAGTCCTGTGTTGTGTGACCCATCCACCATCCCAACCTACCTCTTCATGCGGATTTTTGGTCTTTTATACTATTCACTATTGTTTTTGCTCTTCATACTACGTCATCTTACAGCGGCACGATCAAGCTGCTGCTCTGCCCGGTGCGTTCCATACAGGCGCTAAAGGGGGATTTTGGCGTCGGTATCTGACGCTGAGAGCTACTGACCAAGCGCCAGTATTTGACGAGACGGTAGTGACACAGGTTGGCCATATCCCTATTTAAAAACTAGCCAAACCTTCAATAGTAGTACAGTATGATGCTCTTGTACATTAGGTTTACATTCACCACAACATACTGTACTTCAGCCAGTGTAGTTTGCAGCCATCAATGTCTTAATTGCTTTATTGTTCAGACTTATTTTCTACTGCAGTAGAATTTGACCGCTAAACCATTTCCTACTCAGCAAGCTGAAACGACCTGCTATTGTTCCACAGAAGTAATGGGTCAGGAGAGCTGCATGTCCCGCCAACCGTGAATGCTTTCTTTGACAGCATGGTGTGGTCCTGCTTGGGTTTCAAGATCAAAAAGACTTCGTTTTTTTCTACACCGATCAAGTTGCTTTAGCAACCTACATGTGAAGCTTTATGAACCCCTTCAAGCGTAACTCTCGCCAATATGCAACCTAGGTATTTTTTTGTGAATGTACCCAAGTCAAACTTTCGTTTAAAAGCATAATTAGGACGTAAAAGACACTTTTAATATTCCCTGTATTTTTGTTTTCGGTCAAATGGCCTTTTGAGTGGGAGTGCGAGGAGCACAAAATCGCTATTTTTAAAAACACTAAGAAGGTTCGACACAACATGAAACTTTGCTCAAAGTATCACCAGCGGCTCCACACATGAACTCGAGCATTGAGAACATTGTTTGTGTACACAGAGTTTACTAAAAAGAAACTATATATACAGCACTATATAAATACAAGGGACTATTATTATTATTATTATCATTATTATGAATAGATTATAAATAATGTTTCCCAGTACATAGAAACACAAGTACCGTACAGCGACAAAGGGTGCACTGTGCAGAGAAGTGATGCTGAAGAGGGCAGAGAGAAGTGGTGGGAGGTTAGTTGTGTGTCTGTGTGTGCTTCCCAAACTTGTCTCATGCAGAGGTGGGCAGCAGGGATGGCCTGCTTGTCCAACAGAGAAGGCTGGGAGAAGGGAGCTGTGGAGCTGTGAATGTGTTGCCAAGGAGATGCTTGAATAAACAGGCTGTGAAGAACAGACAGAGGAGAGAGAAAGCCAAAAAGGCTGAGGGGTGTGTGTGTGTGTGTGTGTGTGTGTGTGTGTGTGTGTGTGTGTGTGTGTGTGTGTTGTGTGTGTGTGTGTGTGTGTGTGTGTGTGTGTGTGTGTGTGTGTGTGTGTGTGTGTGTGTGTGTGTGTGTGTGTGTGTGCAGGGGCTTGGTGTGAGAGATTATGGGGAAAGGACAGTGTCTGGAGCTGAGATGTGCTGAGGAGCCCGAGTGGTCCTGGCGTGGGACACTGATGCGGGACACTCTTGGAGGCTTTAGGGTAATCAGACAGGGACAAAGAGCAGGAGCCATGTAAGAGAAGTAGCCCATACACAGAAGGCAGGACAAACACTGCAGGAGGAGGAACGCGATTGGACTTTACCGGAATTTATAAATTCCATTTATGAAACTAAAGAATTTCTTTGATTGTAAAATAATGCAGATCATGTTCAGGGTTAATTCAAAGGCACGTCCATCCTGTAAAGTTTTTTTTTTTTTCAATATAGGAAAGTAAATAGGATTTGAGTGGCATTTTTAAGTTTACTTTACTTTTCAAAAAGCAAACAAACAGATTAAAAAGAGATGTATTTCTAATGTGGGGGTACAATTATGGACCAATGTCGATATGAGTTTAAAAATGTGTAACTCTCTTTTGGTTTTCAAGAAAATGGTTTGTAATGTAATTGTTTAATGCATTTTTGAGGGTTACAAATGTGAATAATGATGTCTTTGTTTCTCTGCGTATATCTTTGTTCCTTTATTTCCTTTTCCTTTGAGGTGGGTAGATTTAATCAATAAGAACATAGGCATATATAAGATTTAGCTTCAGCCTAAGCCTTTTTAGTCACTATTAACTGTTTGAGTTTACACTGTGATATGTTTGATTATTGTTTTATGACTGTATAAACAAAACTACTACTACATGAGGGATGAGGGAAAGGGTCCGTACTTTTGGGGGGTGTTTTCCCAAGGGAGGGTTTCTTGTTCAGAATGTTGGGAGAGAGGAATATCAATGTATTGCATATTTTTAAAATTTTTTTTTTTTTTTTTTATTTTCCCCTTTTGATAAGAAAAAAGCCTTTTTTTTGTGTTTTAATTTTTTTGTTTTAATTTTTTGAAGAAAGTTGGGAAGGTTTTCCATATACAGTAGTATGCAGCTCAATCCAGGTGAGTGGCACCAAAGATGATTATTTTGATTTCCTTTTTTTCTTACTAGGACCAACACTGCAGGCCTATTGCATCATTATTGTTATTGACCATATTGTATCATTTCAATCAGGAGAGACTTCCTTGTAATTATGAACATGTTTATTGTACAAGACAGAATATGAAAATGGAATGTGCAAAGTCTCTGGAGATTAGATTCCATTGAATCCCTATGTTATAAAAGGGGTAGTGAACCCAAACATATCCCCCGATGGAGTCCAGACACTGGTGGTGGTGATGAAGGCGCCCAGGAACCAATCAAGACAGCCATACAGCTGACGATCCACGGAGTACATGGGTGAGATGACCGGTGGATGAAGGGGAGCAGGCGGGACGCACTCTATTCCTGAAACAACAGCTGACAACCGCAGAGGAGAGAAAAGATTTAAAACAGGATGTCATGCTGTGATTGGCTTGTGATACGTGGCTGAATCTGATTGGTTTAACTAACAATGAAACAACTGAATCCGATTGTCTGCTGACAAGCGAATGCCATGGAACAGCTGATCAATTAGGAGTGATGAAAGAAGAAATTTGAAGTCTTCCTGTAAGAACTTACGCTGAGCTTCATTAGTTTAAATATTTATATTGACTTGGCCTGACCAATTGTATGAGATCATTGCTCATAACTGTGATTGCAATAAGTGATAGGAGGTCTCTACGGTCTAACTGACCACAAACATCAGTAACATGAGTATAAATGCTTTTTTTTTCGGACAAACAAAAGGAATGTAGATATTTGTTCATTCATAGCCCATATCCCATGTAATACAAGAAAATCTCCTCATTTGGTGTAATGACAAAGCTTTAGGGACATTACTATATTTTCTCACTTCTACAAATTGGGTTTTAATAAGGTCAGAAGAAAATAAGAAATGGTGTTAAATGCCCCACTGTTATATGTGTGAAAATGGCAACAATATTTGTTTAATCAACCATTTCCAAATGGTTATTCACCTTCATTAATTGTATTGGGAAGAAATCTCAGACACAGACATCAATGTGATCGGTATTGTAAAGTTTGAGGGCGCTTTTGATGGGGGCTGCGGCTGGGAGTGGGCGGTTAAACTGTGGTTATTACCAACAGGTATGCATATGTAATAATACTACACAGTAAAATAACTAGTTTCCCTGCAGAAGGGGAGAAAACACAGGATGGTCAATCTATTGGCAATCAATCTCATGTTTGCGGTGCAGGCGGGACCCAACACACACAGGAATGGGTGGGAGCAGAACACACACACACTGCAGGAACGGGCGGGAGCAGAGCACACACACACTGCGGGAGCGGGCGGTAATGGTCAGAAATCCACCGGTAGCGGCTCTACTGCCATGTTTCACAGATCTGCACTGTTTGCTGAAGATAACACCCCTCCCATTGCAGAGGTGTTGTATTCTCCATGTTCCACCTTCTCTGTGGTCTCCTACTCAACATTGATTGGATGTCATATTGGGCAACATATAGCAAGACCGTATACATTCATAAATTCACATGTGAAACACATGCACTGCATGCCTGGTACAGTAGTGTACTTATGTCAGCTCACTGTGTTTAATGTTTAATGTTTAATGAAGAGTCTAATCTTGTGTAACTGAGGTATACCTGGATTATTTGCAGTAAAGTCAGCCATGACACCTGTGAGTGGGTATAGGCTACGCAGCGCTCTCTGGGTATGGAGTAGTCTTACATTTGTAAGTTCTTACATTTGTTCAGTGTTAAATTATAGACTGATAAAAGACCAAGACACTGCAGTTGTGAACTTCATGTGCATAATTGCCATAAGAGAAACGGAGTGCTTTTTCCAGTTAAATTCCAGTCCATGTCAGGAGTTTTTTTTTTTTCACTTTAAATCAGTGGGTAACCTTGTATTGTCCATCAAATTAATACTTTCTTTCAGGTTGATTTCTCATGGGTCCACCCCATCTGCTTTAAAGCATTTAGCTCCTGTCTTAGAACTTAAAAGCCAGAGAAGAATGGAATTGAGCTAAGCTCCGAGATTAATGGTTAAAGCAAAACTCCACTCAATTAAATGCAATCCAATTTTCTTTAACAGATCTCAGCTCCGTGAATTGTCATGGTTTACAATAGTTAATCTTTACATAATTATTCCTTATGTCAGAGTTATTTCTCACACTAAGGCAACACAAATCTCAATTAAAGGGGTGATAGAATGCAAAACGGATTTTACCTTGTCATAGTTGAATAACGACAGTTCGGTGGGTAAATAGGACATACATAGAAGCTCAAAATCCCATTGACACCCCTTTACTATGAAAATCTCATATTTTGAAACTGCCGCTGAAAACGGGCCAATCTCAACAAAACTGGAAGTTGACGTCAACCTCCCAAGACCTGTAACTTTGTCACACCCATAGGTGTATTAAGAGAACAGTCACGCCCCAACATTTACATAGGCTACACAACTTCTGAATCTAGGTCACGCAGATCTCTGCTATTCCATTACAAAATTCACTTTTTTATGCGAGAAATCAACTATGTAAAGCTCAAATATGGGCTGTTTTACGAAAATTGATGGCTAATTGCAAATTTTGTCAGACTGTGTGTCGGAGTTCAGCTGCCGGTGCTACCTGGGTTGCTACATCGCCGCCCTGCCTCTCCTCCGTCACAGACCCCGTCCTGCTGTGAGCTCGATTGAGCTCGGCCGGCAGCCCAGTGCACAATATCCGCGCAAACTCACGCTTTTCTGGGTGACTGGACTACCACACGCCGCTGCCCTGACAGAGCTCCAGGGCCTGCAGCTCGCTGTTCTCCCGCCCCTCTTCCTGCTACCGGCCGGCCAGTGAGTGACTGAGAGCGCGGTCAGCGAGCTTGTTACGCCCGCAATCTCTTACCCCAGCCAGCAGGTTCCAGTTAATCTTCTAATGGATATGTGTGTTGAGTTATTTAAACAAACAATCGGGGAAATAAACGCCTCTTGTCCGCGAGTCTCATTGATAGAGCCACGGTGAGATGGAGTCCATCAATGAGAGCTAGCTAGCCTCCTCCTAACGAGACCTCTGACCAGACCCGTCGCCAGATCTCAGTCTTAAGGGGGGCATATGAAATACATGGGAGGGCACAATTATTATTAGCGTACAGTACGTATATTTATAATAATCATATACTCTTGTTATACTATTCGCACGTAATCATCACGTTAAACATAACCAACAGCAATATGACCAGGTAGCCTATATAGCCTACAACACATTACATAGAAGCAATGTTATGAATATCCATAAAACACTTGACTATACAACATATTAGATGTAACACCAGAAGCATCTCTCAAACATTGCATTTTAAAGCAGTCAACAGAAGGATATGCATTGCTATGCATGTGCCATGAGACACACACACACACACACACACACACACACTTTGAACCTACCGGTACTTTGAGTGGAGGCAGCATGTCCTCTCTTCAGTCCCTCCTGTCATTTCAAGCTGCATGCTTATTTAAGCCCTTGTCTGTAAATCTTAAACCCCTTAATGAAGAAGGTCGCGTCCGATGATACAGATGTGAATTTCCTGCAGGCCTAACAAAATGCGGAGTCCTTTTCCACCGAGTAGCCTACGCAAGCCAGTCCCTGTTCAAATACCTGCTAGAGGAAAATTATCGTTTTTTAACCAAACATTTTGACTGGATATTTCCTCAACACAACCTGTTTGCGGTTTGTCCGTCACACCCCTGATTCAACAGTTAGTTGTGGCCCAAATGCTGCCCCAGTCGCAGTTGCACTTGACCTGCAGGTCCTGCCAGGCCAAGGTCGGGCTCCACGGAGCTACTAGCATCAGGCTCAGACTGTCGTCCAGGGGCTCCTTCTCCAACGACAACATCAGGAGGCGCTTGTCGTGGTATCCAATTTGGCAGAGGAGAATGTTGGTGGGCTTTTCAACCACTTTACGGATATCCATGACGAACTGAAGCGAGTAAGCCGGCGAAAACTCATCCAGCTTTCAAAAAGTTGCGGTAACAGTTGAGCGGCTACACTGACGTGGGCTCACGTCGCGTAGAGCCTAACTTTTCTTTAGTAAGGCCGTGATAGGCTGTTGCAGTGTAGATTCCCATCAATCAAACAAAAATCACACCATTGTTTATTTATATTTTTAATGTTTTAATGATAAAGAATGCAACATTAATGCAACACAAAATTAGCAACTATGATAATATAAAATTAAAGTAATTTTTTAAGAGGTCTGTGCCTCAAGTGGGGGGGGCACAAGCATTTTTGGGGGCGGACCCGGCCCCCTATGGCCCGCCCATAGCGACGGGTGTGCCTCTGACATTCACAAAAATGCATTCAATTGAAATCCGAAATCGGACAAGTATTAGCTAAGCTTTGTAAGACCTTGGAGAACCTGTAATATTCATGCTGTGACGAAATTCAAACTGTAAATATACTATAGTTATGCCGAAAGTGTAGCTAGCTAGCTGCGATATTTCCCCATTGTATTGAATGGGACATATAGCTAGCAGCTGCTCGTCCTACAAAGACGCCTCATGTTCATAAAAATGCCTTAAAATCAAATTGGACACAACGGTTAGCTTTATAAGACATTGGGGAATGATCTTATATAAGTGGCGTGACAAAATTCAAACTGTAAATATAATTTAGTTATCCCGAAAGTGTAGCTAGCTAGCTGCAATATTTCCCCATTGTATTGAATGGGACATATAGCTAGCAGCTGCTCGTCCTACAAAGACGCCTCACGTTCATAAAAATGCCTTAAAATCAAATCGGACACAACGGTTAGCTTTATAAGACATTGGGGAATGATGTTATGTAAGTGGCGTGATGAAATTCAAACTGTAAATATATTATAGTTATGCCGGCAGCTGGCCACGGAGCCCCGGTAGTGCAGTATCCACAAAGGGTGACTTTGCCCTGGGTATGGAGCCCAGCAGGCTGCCGCTTTCTCATCAGACTGTGTGGAGCTCCTAAAGTCCGACACGTCTTACCAAATTTGAAATTAACCATCTATTTTCGTAAAACGGCCCATATTTGAGATTTATATAGTTGATTTCTCGCATAAAAAAGTCTCAGAAGTGAAATTGGTAAGGAAACATTGCAGTGTCTGGAATATGAGATTCTGTCGCATCTCTAATGTGTGTGTATGGCGATACGCTCAACCAATCAGTGCCCTTCTCTAATGTGTGCGTATGGCAATTCGCTCAACCAATCAGGGCACAGATCATCAAAATATTCATGAGCATACCATATTTGGAAGAAAAGCTCTTGTTACAAATAGGGCCAAAACACAGGGATGCATAAGGGCCCATAAAATAACAACCAGGCCATTTTCAGCCCAAACAATGTTACATACCCCATTAGGAGACCATAAGGAACAGTGTGAAATACCCTATATAATCATTCTATCACCCCTTTAAAAACCCCAAAACAGCTTTCTTCGCATTTGTGTATTCCTGTATACATATGGTTTGCTTCGTAATTGTGTCACTGCAGCATATTTGGCCCAGAGGATAGTACCCTTTGATGGTACAAAAATACATGCACACAAAAGACAGCTGTTGGAATATCTTTACGGATTTATACTGGTAAGTGTCACCGTTCCAAAGACTTTGTATTTTGGTGCTCAAAGCACATTTATTGGTCTTGGATGAAAGCAATAAGGACTGTGAAGGTTGATGGCTGTCAGCTCATTAATCATATTTTCAGGGGGAGAGTCCTCTTGGAAGATGCTTCACTGTTCTGGCATGTCTCTCCACAAAGCAAATGCACAGCCTGAGATCAGGAGCAGGGCAGACCAATCTAAATCCAGGCACATTTTCTCTTCTCACTGCCACAGCAGGCAACCAGGCCAGTTTGTCCACAACAACACAACTAAAGGTGTCCAAAATCAGATTTTTACTCTCACATGTTACACAGATTCTAGGTATTCTGCAGTCCAGCAGTATTACTGAAGGGCAACAATGTGATGAGGAATAGTTACTGTAATTACATTACAGTTATATATTGGGATATTACAATTTGACACTCACCTAATGATATAACAGTTACTCACAGTAACTTCAAAAGAGAATTAAAGCTGCAAGCAGTGTTGGACAGGCCCTCGCTCTTCTGCGCACATCGGGGTTACTGGCGGATGCCGCTCCATGCGGCCGTGCATTTGTGCACACGGTGGATTTCAATTCAATTTTTTTATTTATAGTATCAAATGGAGTGTGCGGCGTTGGAAATGGTTTATTGGAAATGTTGTACCAAGTCTAGGGGGCGGGGCAAACCATCACCAATGAAAAGGGAACTCTCTACTGAGTTCAAAGATACCTCATTTGATAGTCTACATCAAATGGGTCATCAGTTATAAAAAAGTCAATGTGTCCGAGTTAACAGTGATGAGTCACCTTCATGTTTGTCTGTCTTGGAACTTTAAAGGAACACTGTTTGTTGAAATAAGATTATTCACCATCTCTTCTATATTTATATAGGTGGGGAAACGCGTTTTTGTCTCAGTGCATGCATTGTCTTAGTCTGGCGCCGCCACCGCTAGCTTAGTTTAGCGTAGTGAATGGAATCCTATGTTGCCAGTTAGCATGTCATGAGTAAAAGTGAGCCAACAACAAGCCGAAGCACTGCTACCCACTTTTACTAAATTTACTAAAATCCTCTACTATTAATAAATATAGAGGAGACAGTGAATAACCCTATTTCAATAAATGGTGGCGTGTTCCTTTGAATTGATGAAGAATTCTTTACCTGAGACAGTCATCAATGTTTCAGTCCCACAGCAGCTATGCACATATATTTCCAAGAAGGACAATGATTATGGAATAAAAACAGATACGGTATTTATAAATAAGGAGAAGCATCAATCTAGTCAAGGACTACCCATGTCCTTGAGTATAGTGTAGTTTCAGCAGGGGTTTGGTGGTTTCGTTTTTATTCTGTTTTTATTTGAGTATTTTGGCTAAATGTGTATTTTTACAGATGCATCTCCATGTATTATTTTGAACACGTGTTGTTTGATGTAAATGATTAACAGAGAGTGTTCACCCCTATTTTGAAATCAAAGCTTTACTGCCTAACTTTTTGATATGAATGGACGTCCGTCACATTCAAGCCAATACCAAATGAGTTGCTACAAAGCTAGTTAAGACTATCAGCTCCACATAACTCTCTCTGGATCTCTCAGTATGACTATGTTCAGAAGATTGTGGCATCTGGTGACTTTCCCACGCAGAAACTCTTCTGACGAGTCCATCATGTTTTTTTAATCCTGCGTGTCCTCCATGTTGTTAAGTCATTACTTAGAACTCCTTATGGGGGTGACAGAAACTACCCACTATAGCTTTAATTGTAATCATAAAAATTCACAGAATTAATATGCAAATTGTATCTTTTTATTTTGTAATTCCATGTCATATCGTGTCCTATGTGGTAACATGTTGGTTTCCAATAAGGGCTACAGGTTCAGCTAATATAAGAATCAATAAGATAAAAAGTAGTGCTGTCAGTTAAACGTGTTATTAACGGCGTTAACGCAAACCCATTTTAACGGCGTCAATTTTTTAATTGCGAGATTAACGTTCTTTTTGGCCTAGCAAACTTTGTAGTTTTTTTTCACATGCTGTTGCAACAACTAGTAACATTAGAAAAACTACAACACCACACCGGATCTAGTTAGACCGGAAACAAAACATCAGGCACGCCGCACACACTTGTTTGCACTTGCTTGCGAGCCGGCCAAAGAGTAGTAGCTACATACCTGCAAACTAGTCGCTTTTCGGCGAAAATTGCCATTTTGAATGGGGTCCGAGACCCAGTGCTAATACGGCACTAGTGCCTTAACGATCGGTATCTACCGGACCGAATAGCAACGCGGATTTCGGTGCCTTATTTAGGTGCCCCTTAAATGCCTGCGCTTCTCTTTGATGCTTCGAAAACGGACGTTAGAGGGAACTGAAACATCGCCGCACAGGAGGCCAGTCAACACTACACTTAGCAGCAGGTAACGTTAGCCTACCATTAGCTAGCAGCTGGATTAAACACGGTTAAAATGCTGACAGCTAAACGGTGTAAAGTGTGTCTGCATTTCACTGGAGAGGATTCTAACGGCAGACTGTAGCTGCTGTTGTCTGAAAAACACAGTCATGATGTCATGTTGCTCGCCTCGCCAGCCTCTTGGTGCCATCCATCCATCTTCGTCCGCTTATCCGGTGTCGGGTCGCGGGGGGAGCAGCTCCAGCAGGGGACCCCAAACTTCCCTTTTTTCGAGCCACATTAACCAGCTCCGACTGGGGGATCCCGAGGCGTTCCCAGGCCAGGTTGGAGATATAATCCCTCCACCTAGTCCTGGGTCTTCCCCGAGGCCTCCTCCCAGCTGGACGTGCCTGGAACACCTCCCTAGGGAGGCGCCCAGGGGGCATCCTTACCAGATGCCCGAACCACCTCAACTGGCTCCTTTCGACGCGAAGGAGCAGCGGCTCTACTCCGAGCTCCTCACGGATGACTGAGCTTCTCACCCTATCTCTAAGGGAGACGCCAGCCACCCTTCTGAGGAAACCCATTTCCCGAAATGGGGTTTCCTCTTGGTGCATTCACTGTAATTGTAAAATACCCTTTTCCCATCCAGTGGTTGTTTTCACCGTTTTGTGCTCCTTTTTTTTTAAATCAACTTTTTATTGTTTTATATTTTTGAACAGACAAATACAATTGAACAAGGTGCTCCTTTTATATATATATATATATATATATAAAAAAAAAAAAAAAAAAAAAAAAAAAAAAAAAAAAAAAAAAAAAATATCTTTCAGTTCAGGCACCGTTTTAAAAGTATTTGATCATGTTGATAAGAGCATTAAAATGAGAAAAAATTATGGGACAAAAAGAAATCAAGGGACATTTAAAATAGAGAAAAATGTGTGATTAATTGCAAGTTAACTATGACATTAATGTGATTAATCGCGATTAAATATTTTAATCGTTTCACAGCACTAATAAAAAGCAGTTTGTGCTGTATTGTAAGGCCTGCGATGTGAACATGCAGTAGTGCAGCTATACTTCAATGTGTCATTGCAGCTTTTTCTGTTCCAGCAATGCTGTGATGATGGAGCATGCATTCATCCGTTTGCACTTAAAAAGGAACAATAATAATTATGTATATGTATCAACTTGAGTCATATACAGCCTGCAGCAGCAATGTGATTTCCTTTAATGAATCATGAAGTTGCTAAAGGCAGCAGTTATTCTCTTACAATCATGTCATCTCATTATGAGTTGTAATTTCCCACTCAAAAACGTGTACGACTTGCCTACGACTCTCACTTACTAGTGGATTCGGTTTCTGAGGAAGGTGTAATGACACCCGATCAGGCTAATCAGTGATATCAGTTAAGCTTTATTAATTAGCCACCCATGGTTTCTCTTGAAAACTAGTGATATCAAACTTTCACAGATATAAAGACACAGATGATTTCACAAAACAAGAACCTTCCCTTAAGAAAGACCAAAGGAGACGTTTGGTTTATATTCCTTTAGACACTGAAACCTTATCACAGGCTTAGTACTCCTTTAATTAAAAAAGAGAAATGGTTGAAATCGTGCTTTTTCGTGACAGATATGAAATGGACGTAATGTAAATGACTGTTTTATATAGGTTTCTGCTCAAACTACTAGTACATTCACCACATCATACCTGTGCGAGTGTATCCACCTCTCATCTAATATTACACTGATATAATTTAAAAAATAAGAACAAAGGAATTGGTATATTTTTGACACAAATATCACATGTATTTTATTAAAGATGGTTGAATTGTTTCAGATATGAATGGTGTAATTAATGTGTTTTATTTTAGTAACGCTACCATGTACAGAACCATCACCATCACACACATTCTACACTGTGGAGGTGGTAGTGCCCCTGCTTCGATAATCATTCACACATTACCCCTATCATTCTTCTTATTCACAAACGTGTTATTGCACTATCCATTGAATTTGATTTACAGATATGTGTTTTTTTTATAGCCGTCTCAGGTAAGTCCACCTGCCATACATTTACACTTCACTCCCGGTTCAGTGTCTGCCCAAGACTGACGGGGACTGCAGGCAAGGTCGAACCACCAACCTCCGATTGGCAGGCAACCGCTCTACCACTGAGCCACAGCCGCCTAAAGTGAAGTGAGTGAGTGAATATAACTGAGATAAAATAATGAGTTCTCTAAAGTTGCTACACCTAAATGTCTTATTTTTGTAATTTGACAAAGTCAGCATGGTTCGACCAGTCTTTTAACCCTTTGAACTCTCTAATAGAAATGGTCTGCCAGCACCTACATTGGTTTTTTTGCTCATTGTGATGTCATTTTTATGAGTATCTTAAATATCTTCATATCCCTAAAATCAGTACAACCAAAGATAAAAGCTTGTGTTAGTCAATAAACCATAATAATTAAAGTATTTAAATTGTGTCATGAATAAAAAACAAAACATCGGATATGTGTTTTCATCAAATTTGACTAAAGAAAACACACAAAACATATTGATCCAAAAGATTTCTAAATTTAGAAACATTAACAAAGTGTTTCTTAACACTCCAAAAGTTACTCTGTACATTTTTGACTTTTTGTGATATGCTCATTCTTATGAGCAGATTGTAATGGCGTTTTGATAGATAAATCTGCGATAGAGATGGTGTCACGCGGTTTTGCACCGTCTCCTCACGTAACAGGATGACGTCATCATGAGCGTACAACATGATGGCGTGACAGACAGAAGTCTTACTAGGGATTTCCACCAAATGCAGAACGTTTGCGGCTGCGTGTTGGCTCCGCTGCGTGTTGGCTCCGTGCTGCGCCATCCGTCAATACCCACCAGGTCCGAATTTGTTGCGGAACGGCTCTGGCCGTGACTGACAGCTGTAGTCACGAGGACCCACGAGATCTCGCGAATTCAGGTAGAATAGAACCACAAAACCAACAACAGTTAGTCTCCATCCAGAGGAGTAGAGGGGAAACAGCTCTGTGCTGTGTTTTCAAGGTGTAGTGTAGGAAATATGAGCCGCTGTGAGCACAGTGTATTTTATTTTGAAAATGAACCGCATGTTTTATTTTGCTTCTGTGCTCGACTTCCTGTCCCGCACTATCTGCCGTGTGCTGAATTGCTGCGGAGCTCTCCAGCGTCCGGCAAAAATAGAAGCTCTGCGTATCTGCTGTGCCGGAGTCGGAACACAGCCGTACTTCAGTCAGTGGAAATACACACATTGGGGCTCATTCACCAATATCTTCCTAAGTTTTTTCTTAAATATGTTCTTAAGAAAGTCCCTAAGAAAAGTCTACGTCAGATTCATGACGTGTTCTTAAACCACAGAATTGTTTGCACCTGTGTTCTTAGGATTGATTAATCCCACGTCTTCTTAATTGAAAGCACGTGCTAGTTGTTCCTAATTAGCATAACAAAACGCCCCACAAATACCCATATAAGGACATGACACAGGAAAAGTTGGAGATTGCCCAAAAGACGCACAGACTGTGGTGATCCACCGATCACCAAACGAAAAAAGAATTTCAATAATGCTGAAATTCTACTGCAACAGGTAAATGCTAAACGAGGCATATTATTTAGTAGTGTTTCCAGTGGTTTTAAAGCCACCAACAAAACGGAGGCATGGAAGGAGATCATGGATTCAGTAATCGCTGTTTCTGGACAACATCGCAGATGTATCGATGATATAAAAAAAAAATGGTTTGACTTAAAATCAGAGACCAAAAAAAACATAGCCAAACTTAAGATACATATGTTCACCACTGGAGGGGGGTGGCAGGCCCTGAGTTATCTGAGATTGACCATCGCATTGGGGCCATTATTGGTGAGACAGCACTCTCAGGTGTCCCATCGGCGGAGCAACTGGACACCGACCAGGGCCCTTTATCAACAGCTTCATATCCTCCAAGGCCATCTGCCTCCAGTGAATCAGCGAATTTTACAATGTTATGCCTGAAGGAAAAAGTTACAGATTCTGCCCTGGCTCAAATAATTAATTAAATAATTAATTTATAATAAATATAATTATTAAATTAATTAAAGCCATAATTTAACTGAAAGTAACGGTGAAACCATTGGAAAGGAATTTTACACCAGTTTCTCAAACCAAATGTGGGCCTATGTGACTGTGAATGAGTCCTCACCAGAATTCAGTTTGAAATCCTTGCTTTTGCAGTAGGCCTATATAGAACAAAATGAAACATTTAAAAAAAAAAATTAAAAAATTTTAAGTTTAGTATCGTTTTAGTTTTTTTTACAGATCTCCAGTCCACACAACCCCTCTGTGAAGAGGACCCATTGAGCCTTCCTGCAGTAGGCCTGCCTCTGTACGTGCCCCCAGGTCCCGTCCAACTGCACGTGTCATCTCTGATGCGGTCTTGGATAACCAGGAGCGGATTGTGCAAAGTCTCTGTGAAATTGTTTCTACTCTGGCCACAATATCAGAAACATTCAAATACATAAACACACATTTAAAAAAAATAAAGAATGCACACTGAAACCTGAGTCATTTCCTGTGTTTAATTTGTGGTATTTTAAGGACAAAACAAATCAACAACGAGAAATTATTTGTTGTCTGACTTCCACGGCAAGTCGGTTGTCTGGTCCCAGCGATAGGTCAGGACCATATACTGTATATTATTAGTTATTAATATTAACAGTCTATGGTCAGGACGCACATCCTGGTGTGATGGCTGAAGTGGAAGTGTAACACACAGTCCATGGTTATTTTGCAAACCTAAAAACGGTGAAAAGATGATCAAAAGCTAGAAAATACTAAATAAAATTGTTGGATTTAGATTATTCTACAACATGTTCTCCATTTTTCAAACCTGAATAAAACAAGTAGTCCTACTCACCTTCTCTGGCTTGTAAAGCAATTTACCACCTGCTGTGTCCAAATACATCCAGCGTCCCTTCAGAATACCGATGGTTCGCTCAATGGTGGAGCGTGTGCGTGCGTACCTCTGGTTATAAGAGGCCTCTTGGTGCATCTGAGGGTTTGTTAGTGGCGTCATTAGCCAGGGGGGAAAGGGTTTACAAGTCATTAATGAAGAAACTCACTTTCTGAAACCAAAAATACGAATTTGAAATTGCTCAGCGATGTTTACCAATGACCCACGCGTCTCCAGCAGCTCCTTGTTCCAGGTGCATTACCACAGAACTGTTCTGCAAAATATAAGAGTCGTGCACCTCCTGGGAAGCGGGAGACCACATTCAAGAGGTGGTTGTCGGACTCACGGATGACTTGTATATTGCTTGCGGTTGAGGTATGGAAATGGGACTGGTGAGGGTGCCTTAATGCACACGAGTGCAGTCTATTGCCCGAATTACGTTGTGCAGACCCACAATAGAGTAGAACCCTCTCTTGACCGGCAGCTGTTGTTGCGCTGTGTAGGGGACGATAATATATTGTGTGGCCAGTTGATTTATTCCATCCACAACTCATGGGAGAGCGCGGCTGATGGATGGCTGTGATATGACCACTCCTAACTCCCGCTGAAATGTCCCAGTAGCCAAAAATCCCAAGGTGGAAAGTACCTGCACATGGGGTGGTACGGGATTGGAGCGTTGGGTATGACTTCGCAGCACTGGCTCCAAAGTATCACACAGCTCCATTAAAATGTGTCTTGGAAGCCTAAACCGTCCGATCAAGTACTCGTCAGTCTCCGCAAATAAATCAACGTGATCCTCAAAGATGGGTTTCCTTCTCAGAGCACGCAAGCAATGTTGACAAGCAGCAATAGATATGCCATTATGATAGCATGCCTGAAGTGCAGAAACACGCCCATTTTGGCCCTATAAATAGCACAATCAATCACCAAAAAACACAGGATTTAATAATCAGCTTAATTGCTGATGTAAATTGCACTGTTTGTGTTTCTTTGCATACTATGATTTTTTTTTCCAACAAATGATCAGCAATACATTACAGTACAATACTATCATTGTAAACGATTGTAGAATTAAATAAAATGCAGTAACCAATTATTTGGAGCAAACTGTCATCACTTAAATGTTCGTAAGAGTGCTCTTGAGTGTTTGTAGATTTTGTTCTTAGCTAAGAACAAATCCAAGATAAGAAAAGATTAGTGAATGTCAGAATCTTTGCGTAAAAATGTGCGTAAGTGGGGTTTAAGAACAAATTTTTTCGTAAGAATGGTTGGTGAATGAGGCCAATTGACCTTAATGGAAACCTAATGACTCCGCCCCCGTTCAGGAGCGAATCCGCGAAGACGTTTTGCAACTGGTGGAAATTGGTGGTTAGCTTTCTGCTGCAGAAAGAATGGACGCTCTAGTTCTTCTGGTTTTTATTTGACATCGATTTAAAACAGGATCATGGAAACAACGATCTCCCGCAGCCGCTGGCGGGAGCTCCTTTCTCTAAGAGTTAATTTCTTTTTATTTCTTATCTGAGGATTGTAGGCAAAACTGATGGCAGATGCCTGTCATCAGTGATGCTTGACTAAACAGTAAGCAGTGCTTTCTCAGTGACTGACAGTTGGAAATATAAAAGCATCTAATTGTGAATGTGGAAAAGGCTGTTTCATCGGCATTGAGGAGGCTGCAGTCTGGTTCCTTCCAGCACAGATGTTAGTGTCTTTGATTTTAATAAGCACAGCGCTATCCCTGCTCAGTTCTTCTCCCCTCCGCTCAGCTACAGTACACTCGCAGTCCTGTGAGACAATCAGGCCAATCAAAAGATGTTTACCAGCCATTAAGAGTTTCTGCTCGCCTTGATGAGAGAGGAAATGAGGAGAGTGGAAAGAGAAATCAACTACTTTTGGAGACAGATCCTTAATTGTTTTACTCTGTTTTGACATTAATTAGGTTGAAATATAATGGGCAGACCATGAGGGAAAGAGATGGCTCCAACTGGGAGTTAGAAGTTAGACGGCGAGACTTTTCTCCAGTGCTTAAATGTCTATCATGGGCCTCTAAGTGGGTGCTCCGTAACACGAATACTGTACCTACTGTCAATTAGCATTTATCTGCTGGCAGGATGAGCCTGGCTGTTCTATCACTGCAGGTATCTAAGCACTCTAATGAATGCCCATATCCGACAAAATAAATCCATATAATACCTATAGATATGGTAGGGCTGAACGATTTTGGGGGAAAATCAAATTTTTCTGCCAGACATTGCTATTACGATATAGCTACATATTGCACCTTCTATGATTATCAAAAAGAAATGAATAATCCACTGAAAAATCCACACGAGCAGCCGGGCGAGTGGGTGACTGTCCGAAGGAAGCACAGCGCTAGCTCTAAACCAGGCAACGTACATGGCGGCGGTCGTGAGTCTATGGCTAACCACCAACATCTTTGCCTTTCTAACAGTTTCTCCCCACTCAGTGACACACCTGCAGAGAAGCCAACTCTGGTTATTGGCAGCTCTATGCTGCGGAACGTGAGATTGGGGCTCCAGGGGTCGATGTGGAATTCTATCTAAAAATGCTGGCTAAAGATAACTGTAAATACAGTAACTGTAGATCACTAAAATTTATGTTGAGTCACTTTGTGCATATGCAAAGACAATGTCGGACTCAGTAGTTTTCTCTGGACCCCTGCCAAACCTGATCAGTGATGACATATACAGCTGCATGTCATCCTTTCACCGCTGGTTGTCGTGGGGTGTGCCCAGCTAATGATGTGGGCTACGTAGATAATTGGAGGGCGTTGTAGGATACCAGTAGGGTACAGATTTGATAATTTGCAAATTATCAAATATGTTTTATCAATATTAATAAAGTTATGAATATGGTTATTAATAACTTTATCAAATCGACAAACAATCAAAACGGGGCACCACCCTGCAAGTCAGGGACCAATAATCAAACTGTGGAACAGTCTCATTTCTGTAAAAATCCTTTAAAAGGAATTAAAGGAAGGGGTGATTTCGAGCGCTGACCCGTTCGACCAGCAATTATCACAACAAGTACACAAATAATCACCAGCAACTGCTAATTAAGTATAATCGAATTTATTAACGTCACAGTTATCAGTAGCCAATCAATAATCCTTCTATAATAAAACGTGTATACCTTTTACAATATCACAACCAAACAAAGCAAAAACAAAAGCAGCATGTCTTGTGGACACGCCTGTGTCTGTGTGTGTGTGTGTGTGTGTGTGTGTGTGTGTGTGTGTTTGTGGCGTGTGTGTGTGTGAGTGTGTGAGAGAGAGTGAGTGAAAGAGGAGGCGTTGTCGAAGTGTAGTTCTAATACAAAAACAACTCCAAAAATGGCTACTCCTGTGAGGCTGCAACAAAAACCATTTACCCTCAAGAGGGCGTTAGTGGTGCTGGGTGCCGCGGAGAGGGGGCTGAAGAAGCCGAGGTGGGGGTTGCTATGCAACGCGCACGTTTATACCATATGCTAGATCACCTATTAGCTCTATACAAACTCCACGTGGTTAAGTTAGCAGCGTTAGCTCGGGAGCTACGTGGCTAGCTTATATGTCCGTGTGTGTGTTAGTAAAAGGAACAGAATAAAGGAGGAAAAGAAAAGAAACACTCTGATGTTAGTTATCGATAACAGCCAGCTCAGTGGCTAACAGCTGATTTCCGCGATTGTCTCGCAGACAGTAACTAAACTCTGTCAAAGGAGTGGTTTAGCAGGTAGTGCTTACGGTTTTAACCCAGCTACTTAACACAACAAAATCAAACAGTATAGTGATCAATTTATACATTCACAGAAACAGATTAATAACCAGATATGGCCAATACATGATTACAATCACAGATCACATTAATGGCACAAGCGGTAGCAAACCCTTTGCTCATTAATAACAAACCAAAACGCACTAGTTCTAACATCTGCCCAGAACTGTGTAAAGCCTTACTGTGCGTCGTTTGTCAGTTAATCTCCTGCCAGAGTTTAACGATCCATTTCGTCCAGAGCAGGGGACGAGACGTAATCCAGGTCGACAAGCAAGAAACAGAACGCCGTCCTTTTCTTGAATCCAGGCTGATTAAACCCGCTGCAGATAGAGGGAATACTCGGCCAGTATTTCCTTGGATCCCCTTTGTATATCAGACCGATTTAAAATTGTCCCAGCTCAACTCGACCAGCGAGGTGATGCTGGCTAGCTAGTCCAGACTAGTGTGCCTCCTGTAGTAACCTGGGTCACCTTGGAAAAGCGACGATCTTGGGGTTAGCAGGCTATTTATAGTGTGAGACCCCATGCTGTGTTTATGGTCCCGCTGAACCAATAGGAAGACTCAAAACTCTTGAAAGTTTGAAGACTACAATCTTGTAGTTCTTTGACTTCCTGCCAGCTGTGAGGCTTGTCCCTTCTGGCTGGGACTTTCGCATAGAGGTGTGAATTAACCAGGCTTTGGGTTTTACATACAGCTCAATCTGAGGCCTTTTGGTTAAATCAGGTTTAACCAGCTTCTTGGTCTCCAACAGCGTTCTGGGGAAAGCCTGGTCTGATTAGGAAGGGCGCCATTCATCCCACTTTGGTCATATCAAGAAATCTGACCGAGTCTGTTATCGGTCATAAACCATGACAACCCAAGTTTAATATTAGTAATCAGAGGTGCAGTGCTACGTGCTCCTCTGTGCTTCCGTTGGAGCAGTCGCCCACTCATAGTCCCATAACCACGATGTCTGTCCCCCGACTCAGATCAGTTAAATCAAAGGTAAACAAAAGAGGAGCTATAATTAACAACCTAATTGGAATTAAAACTAACACTGCAATGAAAGAACAGAATAGGACAATTAGATGTGGACTGAAGAGATTTTAAATCTCCGTCTTCTAAAGCAGTATTGGTAAACGATTTGATATCACATAATCAAATTGATCTATTCTGTCTTACCAAAACATGGCTGTGCCATGAAGAATATGTTAGTCTAAATGAATCCACTCCTCCCAGTCATATTAATACTCAAATTCCTAGAGGCTCAGGCCGAGGAGGGGGAGCCATCTTTGATTCAATCCTGTTAATTAATCCTAAACTAAATTATAACTTGCTTGAAAGCCTTCTTCTTAATATCCTACATCCAACATGGAAAACATTAGAGACAATTATATTTGTTGTTTACCGAGCTCCAGGTCCATATTCTGAATTGTCTGAGTTTTTATCGATTACATGCTGCCAGGCCGACATGCCACCACTCCGACATGCTTCTATTCAGACATGCCGCTATTTCAACATGCCACTATTCCGACATGCTGCTATTCCCTAACCCTAATAGAAAAAAAAATTGTCACAGTGGTAGGACATTTGAAAACAATGGAAGTGTCGCCACTCCGACAATTAGACGTCAATGTCGGAGTGGGGGTATGTCGGAATGGATGGCCGAACCCGTTTTTATCATGTGTAATCCTTAAATAAGACAAAGTACTTATTGTAGGTGATTTTAATATCCATGTGGATGTTGACAACGATAGCCTTAGTATTGCTTTCAACTCACTACTAGATTCAATTGGTTTCAGTCTGTGTGTGCATAAGGCCACTCACTGTTTTAACCAGACCCTCGACCTTGTGCTGGCATATGGCATCGAAATTGAAGATTTAATCATATTTCCGCATAATCCTTTATTATCAGACCATTCTTTAATAACTTGAATTTTTACTACCTGACTATACAAAATTAGATAAAAGCTTCTCTCGCAAATTAAAACAAACCTCGCGAAAACTTGAAAGTAAATGGCATTCCACCAATCTGGAAGAATCTCATTTAGATTGGCAAGACCTCAGACATGCCAGATCAGACTATTACTCATCATTAATAGAAGAAAACAAGAACAACCCAAGGTTTCTTTTCAGCACTGTAGCCAGGCTGACAGATAGTCACAGCTCTACTGAGCCATCTATTCCTATAGCTCTGAGTAGTGACGACTTCATGACCTTCTTTAATGATAAAATTATGACAATTAGAGATAAAATTCATCACCTCTTGCCCACAACTTCCAACGGTTCACCTTTAGACGCAGGGCTGCTAGAAAGAACGACTAGACCTGACATATACTTAGACTGCTTTTATCCTATAGACCTTCAACAATTAATGTTAAAGGTCTCTTCAGCTAAGCCATCTACCTGTCTTTTAGACCCTATCCCAACGAGGCCACTTAAAGAAGCGTTACCCATGGTTAACATTTCATTACTAGATATGTCTTTATTAACAGGTTATGTAATGCAGTCATTTAAAGTAGCTGTGATAAAACCTCTTCTGAAAAAACCCACCCTCGATCCTGAGGTCTTAGCCAACTATAGACCGATATCTAATCTCCCCTTCCTCTCCAAGATCCTTGAGAAGGTAGTCGCCAATCAGTTATGTGACTTTCTACATAGCAATAGTTTATTTGAGGACTTTCAGTCAGGATCTGGAATGCATCATAGCACAAAGACTGCACTGGTGAAAATTACTAATTACTAGTTACTATCTTCTATTACTACCTTCTAGCTGCTGACAAAGGACTTGTCTCCGTACTTGTCTTATTAGATCTTAGTGTTGCATTCGACACTACTGACCATATCATCCTGCTACAGAGACTGGAACATTTAGTTGGCAATAAAGGAATCGCACTAAAATGGTTTAAGTCCTATTTATTTGATCAATCTCAATTTGTTAATGTTAACGATGAATCCTAACATTGCCAAAATTAGGCACATCCTGTCTCAAAACAATGCTGAAAAACTACTCCATGCATCTGTTACTTCCAGGCTGGACTACTGCAATTCCTTACTACCAGGTTGCTCAGATAAGTCCCTTAAGACTCTCCAGACTGATCCAGAATGCTGCATTGTGTGTTCTGACAAGAACTAAGAAAAGAGATCATATTTCTCCTGTATGAGCTTCTCTGCATTGTAGGGCTGTGTATTGGCAAGAATCTGGAGATACGATTCAATATATTGCAATATATTTCGATACTGTGCGTAAGGCGATATATTGGGATTTTTTTTTAAGTATAATTTTAGAAAAACTAATATTTAAAAAAAAGACATGATGTTCGTAAAAGTCAAAGAAGTTTACTTTAGGTAAACAAATCCGTCCACAGAAAATCAAACTGCCAGTTTGGGATTGTGGTTCACAGGTTCTTAGTGAGCTAATTTGTATATGTTAAAGTAGGCCAAAGTTCAGCCATAGCTACATTGCTAGCAAAAAGCAAGGACACTAGTGGTGCGTCTCAGCATAGCCATCTAGCAGTAGGGGGTTTAAACACAACATAAATGTGAACCACTGTCATATTTTTGCACGTAAACAAAAATATATATATATATATATATATCGATATTGCTTTTTTCTTACACCCCTACTGCATTGGCTTCCTGTAAAATCCAGGATTGAATTTAAAATCCTTCTCCTGACCTGCAAAGCTCTTAATGGTCAAGCACCATCATATCTTAAAGAGTTCATAGTACCTTATTATCCCACTAGCAGAATGCAGAGTTACTTGTGGTTCCCAGAGTCTCTAAAAGTAGAATGGGAGCCAGAGCCTTCAGCTACATCGTGTGGAACCAGCTCCCAGTCTGGGTTCGAGAGGCAGACACCGTCACCACATTTAAGAGTAAACTTAAAACTTAAAGGGGTGATAGAATGCAAAACCGATTTTACCCTGTCATAGTTGAATAACGACAGTTCGGTGGGTAAATAGGACATACATAGAAGCTCAAAATCCCATTGACACCCCTTTACTATGAAAATCTGATATTTTGAAACTGCCGCTGAAAACGGGCGAACCTCAACAAAGCTAGTTGCTTACATAAGCATCCCAAGACCTGTACCTTTGTCACGCCCATGGGTGTATTAAGAGAACAGTCACGCCCCAACATTTACATAGGCTACACAACTGACCTGAGATCAGGTAGTCCTCTGAATCTAGGTCACGCAGATCTCTGCTATTCCATTACAAAATTCACTTCTGAAACTTTTTTATGCGAGAAATTAACTATGTAAAGCTCAAATATGGGCTGTTTTACAAAAATTGATGGCTAATTGCAAATTTTGTCCGACTGTCTGTCGGAGTTTAGCGGCCGGTGCTGCCTGGGTTGCTACATCGCCGCCCTGCCTGTCCTCCGTCACAGACCCCGGCCTGCTGAGCAGGTCGGTCGATTGAGCGCGCGGCCGGCCCGGTGCTCAATACCCCGCAAACTCGCCCTTTTCTGGGTGACTGGACTACCAACGCCGCTGCCCTGACAGAGCTCCAGGGCCTGCAGCTCGCTGTTCTCCCTCCCCTCTTCCTGCTACCAGCCGGCCAGTGAGTGACTGAGAGCGCGGTCAGCGAGCTTGTTACGCCCGCAATCTCTTACCGCAGCCCGCAGGTTCCAGTTAATCTTCTAATGGATATGTGTGTTGAGTTATTTAAACAAACAAATAAACGCGGAAATAAACGCCTCTTGTCCGCGAGTCTCATTGATAGAGCCCGCGGTGAGCTGGAGTCCATCAATGAGAGCTAGCTAGCCTCCTCCTAACGAGACCTCTGACATTCACAAAAATGCATTCAATTGTGTCAATTAAGTGTTAGCTAAGCTTTGTAAGACCTTGGGGAACCTGTAATATTCATGCCGTGATGAAATTCAAACTGTATGCCGAAAGTGTAGCTAGCTAGCTAGCTGCGATATTTCCCCATTGTATTGAATGGGACATATAGCTAGCAGCTGCTCGTCCTACAAAGACGCCTCACGTTCATAAAAATGCCTTAAAATCAAATCGGACACAACGGTTAGCTTTATAAGACATTGAGGAATGATGTTATGTAAGTGGCGTGACGAAATTCAAACCGTAAAAATATATTATAGTTATGTCTTATGCCTTCCGCGGAGCCCCGGCACAAAGGGTGACTTTGCGCTGGGTATGGAGCCCAGCAGGCTGCCGCTTTCTCCTCAGACTGTGTGGAGCTCCTAAAGTCCGACACGTCTTACCAAATTATTCTTTTTTTTTTTGTGAAAAGGCCCATTTTTGAGCTTTATATAGTTGATTTCTCGCATAAAAAAGTCTCAGAAGTGAATTTGGTAAGGAAACATTGCAGTGTCTGGAATATGAGATTCTGTCGCGTCTCTAATGTGTGCATTAGAAATAAATTAAATGCTCATGAATATTAAATATTCATGAGCATACGATATTTGGAAGAAAAGGTCTTGTTACAAATAGGGCCAAAACACAGGGATGCATAAGGGCCCATAAAATATCAACCATACCCCATTAGGAGACCTTAAAGAACAGTGTGAAATACCCTATATAATCATTCTATCACCCCTTTAAAGCTTATAGTTAGGGAGTGAGGAGTTGCAGCGTTCTCCTAGACCGGCGGGGGAGGGTGTATACTGTAGCTTCAGACACGGCAGCCCTTCTCTTCTCTGCTTCTGCATAGTTCATTTACAAATCCCTATCCCCTGTATCTGACCTTCCAGGATCTACTCCAGCACCTACCTTGGACCCTCCTCTCTCCATCCCTCCAGACCTCCCGACCCCTCCTCCACACTTCCTCCTCTCCCAGTTTAACCCAGTCACTCTCCCGGAAATCTCCAAACTCATCAGCTCTTCCAAACCCACTACCTGCTCCCTTGACCCCTCCCTACTCCACTTCTGAAGTCCTGCCTCCCGGTCCTATGCCCCTACCTCACTAACCTCTTCAACTCCCTACTGTCCCTTAGGAACTGTCCCCTGCTGCTTTCAAAACCCCGCTGTCACCCCAATCCTTAAAAACCTGGTCTGGATCCCTCCTCTCTCAACAACTACCGCCCAATATCCAACCTCCCCTTTCTGTCTAAAACCCTGGAACACATAGTCGCCTCCCACAACTACAAACCCATCTTCTTGCCAATAACCTATTCGAACCTCTCCAATCTGGTTTCGCCCCTACACAGCACAGAAACCGCTCTCCTCAAAGTCCTCAACGACCTCCTCACCTTTGCTGACACCGGTTCCCTCAACATCCTCATCCTCCCGACCTGAGTGCGGGCGGCCCGCCGATACTGTGAGCCATAACATCCTGCTCACCAGACTCAAAGACCTCGGTATCGACGGTACTGCACTCAGCTGGCTCCACTCCTACCTTTCCAACAGATCCCATTTCATCTCTCTCCACAACCACACCTCTGCCACAGCCACAGTCACTCAAGGTGTTCCCCAAGGCTCCGTGCCCGGCCCCCTCCCTCTTCATCATCTACATCCTCCCTCTTGGTCAGATACTCCGCCACTTCAACCTGGACTTCCACTGCTATGCTGACGACACCCAGATCTACCTCAGCACCAAATCCCCCACAATCCTCCCCTCTCCCACATCAACTCCTGTCTGTCAGCTATTAAAACCTGGATGCAACACAACTTCCTCAAACTCAACAGCAACAAAACAGAATTCCTTCTGATCGGCTCCAAATCCACACTCAGCAAAACCAATAACCCCACTCTCACCATCGACGGCACCATTGTCTCCCCATCTCCCCAGGCCCGCAACCGGCGTTATCTTTGATTCCACCCTCTCCCTTGAGCCTCACATCCGTCAAGTCATTAAAACCTCCTTCTTTCACCTCCGCAACATCGCCAAAATCAGACCCTCTCTCACACCCCCGCTGCTGAAAGACTCACTCACCGCCTTCATCTCCTCCCGACTGGACTACTGCAACTCACTTCTCCCTCGGCATCAGCTCTACCAACATCAACCGACTCCAACTGGTCCAGAACTCAGCCGCCCGCCTCATTACCTGCTCCAAATCCTGGCACCACATCACTCCAGTCCTAAAACAACTCCACTGGCTTCCCATTTCCCACCGGATCACCTACAAAATCCTGGTCCTCACCTATAAAGCCCTCCACCATCTGGCCCCCTCATACCTCACTGACCTCCTCTCCTTACCAACCTCCACGGTCCCTCAGATCCACCTCAGCCGGTCTCCTCTCCATCCAAAAGTCCAATCTGCGCTGTTTTGGGGACAGAGCCTTCTCCAGAGCAGCTCCCAGGCTCTGGAACTCCCTCCCCAAGAGATCCGCACCTCTGAGTCCCTCACCATCTTCCAGTCCCGCCTCAAGACCCATCTCTTCACCTCAGCCTACCCATAGTCCACCTGCCCCCCCCTTTTTCATCTGTATCTTGTTTTGTTCTACTTGTTTTGTTATGTTTTATATAATCTACCCTGCCCTGTAAAGCGACTTTGAGTCCATGAAAGCTATATAAATTCAATTTATTATTATTATTATTATAGTCATCAGATTCATCTACGAACCATTATAGAACTGGCCCAGGTTTGCCTTGGACCAGCTCTCAACTATGCTGTTATAGTTTTAGACTGCCGGGGGACTTCCTTTGACACAGTGAGCTTCTCCTCCTCTCTCTTTCCATCTGTGTGCTTCTATGTCCCAGAAATGCTTGTTACTAACCTAGCTCTGGGGATCTTATTCCGCGGAGTCCTCATGTTTTTTCGCCCTGCACTTTTCCTTGGATTAGGGTGGCCCCTAAATTATGGTTGCAGCTGCCGCCGTGGTCCTGCTCCACGCCCTGGTATGCCCTGTTACACCTGCTGCGCTCTGCTACACTCTGCAGTGCCCTGCTACGTCCTGCTTTGCCCTACTACGCCCTGCTATGCCCTGCTACACTCTGTAACGCCCTGCAGTGCCCTGCTACGTCCTGCTATGCCCTGCTACGTCCTGCTATGTCCTGCTACACCCTATAACGCCCTGCAGTGACCTACGCCGCCCTGCTATGCCCTGCTACACTCTGTAACGCCCTGCAGTGCCCTGCTACGTCCTGCTATGTCCGCCCTGCAGTGCCCTGCTACGTCCTGCTATGTCCTGCTACACCCTATAACGCCCTGCAGTGCCCTGCTACACCATGAACTACTACAACTACTAGTTCTAGTCATAGTTCCATTACCATTGTTCCATTGTGACTATTATTGCCGCTGTTCATCACAGCCCCAACCGGCACCGTCAGACACCACCTACCAAGAGCCTGGGTCTGTCCTAGGTTTCTCCCTAAAAGTTTGAAAATGATTAATGGTTCAGCCCTATGGAATCCTGCCTGTGGTTAGAGCTGCATCTCAAGTCACTTAAATTGCCTCCTTGAGTCCTCCACTTGACTCCCTTCCTCACGTCTTAGTCCCTCCCACCGAGGAGGCATGGGAGAGATGCGAGGAAATCATCGGAGGAGAGAGGAAACGAGCAAATGTGTTTTAGAGGGATGAGACGTCCTTTCCTCTGAAGCATCACATTAATCTGTCAGCTGTATGGGCGGAGTTAGTAACTCCTTCAGCTACACGGCTTCCAGGAAGGCTGCTCTCTGTATCCTCACCTATAGCTCCTCCATGATCCCTCCTCACCTATAGCTCCTCCATGATCCCTCCTCACCTATAGCTCCTCCATGATCCCTTCCTCACCTATAGCTCCACATGATCCCTCCTCACCTATAGCTCCTCCATGATCCCTCCTCACCTATAGCTCCTCCATGTTCCTCCATGATCCCTCCTCACCTATAGCTCCTCCATGATCCCTCCTCACCTATAGCTCCTCCATGATCCCTCCTCACCTATAGCTCCTCCATGATCCCTCCTCACCTATAGCTCCATGATGATCCCTCCTCACCTATAGCTCCTCCATGATCCCTCCTCACCTATAGCTCCTCCATGATCCCTCCTCACCTATAGCTCCATGATGATCCCTCCTCACCTATAGCTCTATGATGATCCCTCCTCACCTATAGCTCCTCCATGATCCCTCCTCACCTATAGCTCCTCCATGATCCCTCCTCATCTAGCTCCTCCATGATCCCTCCTCA
Source organism: Perca fluviatilis (assembly GCF_010015445.1). Taxonomy (NCBI): domain Eukaryota; kingdom Metazoa; phylum Chordata; class Actinopteri; order Perciformes; family Percidae; genus Perca; species Perca fluviatilis. Next base: position 33,562,117 of record NC_053127.1, read on the forward strand.
CCTATAGCTCCTCCATGATCCCTCCTCCATGATCCCTCCTCTGGGCAGAAATAAGAGCTTTGAGACAGCCTTCACCGAGGAGGGACAGAACAACTACCAGTTAAGGGCCGTGATGTACCCTAGGTTATGTTAAAAACACTTGATGTAAAGATGGTGGAAGACTATGATCTTTCTTTACATTTAGCTGACACTTTTATCCAAAGCAACTTACAATTGCTATATATCAGAGGTTGCAACTAGGGGTTAAGTGTCTTGCTCAGGGAGACATTGGTTGATGTATCATAGTGGGAATCAAACCCTGATCTCTCACACCAAAGGTATGTGTCATATCCACTGCGCGATCACCACCCATCACTTTAACCTTTAAACAAGGGTTTTGGTGGGAGCGGTGACTTGAACAAATACAGTAAAATACATCGACAGTGGACATTTGCAGATATGTAAAATAAGCATTTCCCTGATTAAAAATTATCAAGGCAGCTTTATATTTCTCACACAGCGTATTTCTACTGCAAGTTGAATTATATATACATACACATATATACACTGTATTTTGCCTTTCTGGATTCCTGTTATGCTTCATTTGTAATTTAACTCATGGTTATGTCCTGGTGATATTTTGTTACACCCTAACATTTTCCTCTGCAGTGGATTGCACAACACTGATGGTGTCATGATGTTGACATCAGCAGCAATGCCAAGCAACCACTCATAGAAATATTCATCATAAAGGCGGCTGGGGGAAATATTTCTCCATGTCTCAACAGAATTCCTGACCCAGACCCAGAGCCTCATGCTTTGGTCCACACCACCACCAACTGTGAAGGAACCAATCCATTAGGCCAATCTGCCTGCAACCGGTGACCGATAGACTACAATAGTAATAAAATACTTGACTGCCAAATGAGCATGAACATTTCTGCCATGACAGACTGCCATGGAGAACTGTATGGACTAGGTATTGATTTTTGGTTTTCTTTATTTTTATTATTTTCCGAAAAGACGCATACAAAAGAGATGTGCTCTCTGCTGGGCCTCGGGAGGACAGAGACATTCAAAAGTCCTATGGCTATGTACAATATTTATAACAGAAACGGCACAAGTGCAGTAAAACCAACAAGCCATGAAAAACTTGAACAGAAACATGAGAAAAGTAGTTTTCTTAGCTTGAGATGGTCCATCTAACCTAGACGACCTCTGGCTAGTACAGCCTTCCTTACCAGCACACAGCTGACCCTAGTTTTACACACAATATCCAGAGTTTGAAGGTTAAGAGTCAGATAGCAATGTACACAGACAAGTTTTTAAATATCTAATGATGTCAAAACTGAGGAAGGAACTATTGGAAAATGAGTACATGAGGATTATTGTCAACTAATTGTTGATCTCAACTGTGGTTAAAACGTTTAATTGCCTGAACTCACAGGTTGTCAACACATTCTCACTCTTTCATCGCATAAAATACGGACGCTAATTTTTTGGGCTTTTCCCCCTTTATTTGACAGGACAGCTAGGTGAGAAAGGGGAGAGAGAGGGACATGCAGGAAATCGTCACAGGTCGGATTCAAACCGCAGAGGCGGGCTAATATACTGTGTTCATATCAAGGGATTTTCTGTAATGATTTTTCACAGGTGTTTTTCCCGTATTTTGATTTGCGCAATGCATGTGGGAACAAGACTCACTGCAAAGCGCGAATAGAATTGACGAAGCTGTTCAAAAAGTTACAAACTAAACGTTTTTTGTTAAAAACTGTTTCACTGGGATTTTGGAGCAACCTTTCTTACACCTCTGTGGTAAAAATGTATATGTAATATATTTTTTATGATAGCAATATACATACTTATACTTCGTCCAGCTTTTGTTAACCTGTGTGTTTTTTGTGGGTGTCAGGTCGAGAGGGTAACGTGAACGCCTAACGTTGAACGCCCGCTCTGTAACGTTAACGTTAGCTAACTAGCTAGTTACAAATGGCAACGCCATCCGTGTTACTATCAAGGTTGGCTAACTTAACCAGTTAACGTTATCACAAGCTAAAATGGGGCCAGTTGGGCCGGCCCCATTTTAGTTAACGTTGACCATAATGTAACCGTCAACGTTCACAGATACTCATTTTGGCAGGTTGACAGGCTAACGCCATGTTATTATAGCTAGCCGGTTCGTCCGCTTTGTAGCTAGCTAACTTTACAGGCCCGTTGGCGCTGGCCCTCTGTGCCCGTCTCACGGTTGGGCCGACTATTTAGCTAGCTAACCAGATATCGCAAGCTAAAACGGGGCCGGTTGGACCTGGCTAACGTTAGTTAACTGGCTTTTTTTGATTAAAGCGCCCATATTATGCTGATTTTCAGATTCATAATTGTATTTTAAGGTTGTACCACAATAGGTTTACATGGTTTAATTTTCAAAAAACACCATATTTTTGTTGTACTGCACAGCTCTCTCTCACTGCTGCAGATCCTCTTTTCAGTTTCTGTTTTAGCTACAGAGTGAGACCACTTTTCTTCTTCTTCTTCTGTACTATCTTATATTGCACTCGCACATGCTCAGTAGCTCAGATCATAGATCATGTCAGCTAGCTCCATAGACAGTAAAAGAAAGGCTGTTTCTCCAACTTCAGTTCCAAGGCAGGATTAGCTGGTAGACTTCTTCTAAACCAGGGCGCAGTTTGTATGTGCGTGGAAGCACCAGAGACACAAAAGAACACCCCAAATCCTAGAAAAAGTGTTTTTTTCATAATAATTTAAGTACACTAATTTTCTTTGTGAATGAATAATGTATTGTAAATAAATACATTTTATTCCTTAAACTACAGGGGGCATAAGTAAATACACCCCTATGTTAAATTCCCATAGAGGCAGCAGATTTTTATTTTTAAAGGCCAGTTATTTTATGCATCCTGATAAAGTTCCCTTGGCCTTTGGAATTAAAATAGCCCCCCCACATCATCACATACCCTTCACCATACCTAGAGATTGGCATGGTTTTATTTCAGTTAGCCTAACAGCTGGTTTGATTTGCATTGAGAGATGATCTCATGGAAAGTACCCCATGTCAATCTCTAGGTATGGTGAAGGGTTTGTGATGATGTGGGGGGGCTATTTTAATTCCAAACTTTGCATACGCACGAAAAGCTTGCGTGTGCAGGCCGTCCACAAAGTCTAGTCGGGCTCTTTAACGTGGCAAATTCAAACTGAAAAATACTGAAACTCACAAAATATTGCAAAATAAAGGTAACCTCAGTTACTGACATAAGTCTACGATGTTGACTATGAAAAAAGATATTTATATCCGCTGATACTCCATAAAGTCTTGATCCTTTATGTGGCTAGTTTTTCACATCTATTACCTGTTTAAGTGGCAGGGTACTTTACTTCTGTTAAATATGAGGGTGTGAAATGAATGAAATTATCGTAATTTCAATATTGACCGAAATAATCGTGATTATATTTTTTTTCCATAATCGAGCAGCTCTACTGAAAGATACAACCCCTTGATTCAAACAGAATTTGTTGTGTTCCACTTTTAATCTAATCCTTTTGTCAGCTTGTGTTTCTACATAGATCTGTTTTGTTTACAGGAGAATGTAGCACGGGCTTGTGAAAGGGGGGGGGGGGGTGGTTCAAGTGTTATATTGCACATTTTAAAACTGTAAATGAAATGGGGATCAGCTGTACAGTGTACATTATATACTGCTGTACTAGTTTCACGGCCAGAACTTTGACAATGCTCTGATCCAATGCACTGACCTCAGACCTGTATGAGGCTTTAGCTCAATATGTGAGTATGTGAATATGTGAGTATGTGAGTTGCTCTGGTCTAGAATCATCTGGCCAAAAGGACTACAGTTGAAAATTAGCCGGCTGGCTAACACTGGCACATTTACAGAAATGTTGATTAATGTGTGTTGTCCTTTATAAATAAAGAATAAGAATAAGTATTTTCTAAATAAGAATGTTCTCTGACAGCAGTAGACACAATGTTTGCTCTCTTGATCATCTTGGGTGTTATTTATTCAAGTTTAGAATAAATATTCCTTAACACTGAAATGATTCCTGCTCATATTATTGTACGGTCAGTAGAATTGTTTTGTCAGTTAGTGTTTGAATGTTTGTTACTTTATGAACTAAATCAGATCCATAGGGGTGAGATGTGTCAAGTCTTATGAATCACTCTTTTAAACTCACTATTTACCTCACGTTAATGAGTAATGACATGTTAGTTAAGAGGAAGAACTTGTAAAATAGACATGTTCTTTTGTTTATATAGTGGTGGATTATTTGATCATGTTGTGGCTGTTTAGTTAATTAATTTAGCACACTAATTGGTCTTGTGATGGTAGCAGACATTGTATTTAAGCATCGTTTTGAGTATAAAAAAAAATACAATATCAGAAAGCTGAGGCTTCATCTGACAACAGATGGAATTAGAATTGAGACTATGCTGCAATTTTACAGAGTTTTTCCATTTTATGGACTAACGGAAACATCCATCAAATGCAGAGCATATACTGTGAAAATACAGAATCTTCCGTTTTTGGATTAACAGAAACGTCCGTAAACTTAACGGAAAATGTACTGGTAATTTTCTGCCAGGACATTATCCGTTTTTCTACGGAATTTTTTCTTACAGTGTAAGTATATGTGCGCCTGCTCTACCCACTGAGCCAACCTGGCCACCTTGGCATCACTTTTTGACGCTACGTTTAACTGACATGCGGCGCAAGAACGGGACATTTTGGAAAAGATGGTGGGTGGGGTTACAAAATGTACGTTTCAGTGACACGCGGGACCAGAACGGGACATGAACCCTGGTCTCCTGGGGGAAAGTCCTGCGTTGTTTGACCCGTCCACTTGACTGCTGCAGCCAACACACTTCAAAAAGTGGAACTTTAACTTTGAAGGCGAGCGGTTTCCGGCTCTCAACTTCCTTGTTTAATTTTCATTGTAAAAAGTTGGATAATGGAACAAGTTGACGCTTTGGCACGCTGAACTGCATTGAACATCTTCATGCAGTGCGACAATAACACAGGCAAAGCGTTAACAGCGTTTAGTCAGCATCGGCTATCAAAGAACGCGCTCACGCGCCATAAATGCATTTGCATTAGTACAAGTAGGACAATGAAATTATGCAGTAGCCCCTGAACAGGCATTTTTCATTGTACAACGTGATGTGAGGAGCGGGGGCTGGCCCGGCAAGGACGCCGAGGGAGTCGGAGTGGTCCCAGAGGCAGTCGTCGTCTTCTGAACACTAAACTATGCAGAGTCTGAGGTGAGTCAGTGACACCACGCAAAGCCCTCCAGAAGTAGGACAGCATAGCACTAACCCAGGCTGGTTCGTCTCACTCTCACGCTGAATGCAACACGTAGGGAAAAGGAGGGCGAGGGATTTGTTTCGTTACCGGCTAGGCTAACCTGTAGTAGCGGTGGTCTTTGTGGTTTTAACGAGCCCGGTTAGTTAGGCGCGTTTGTTGCAGAGAACAACTGCAGATACATTAAACTTCACCTCTTCAAGAGCCAATAGGTCGCCGAGCTTGCAGCTCCACCTATTCTTTGAGTAAAACAGATTTGGCTGTGCCACTTCCTGGTTTGGTCAGGTACAAGGTTTACAGCATCCAAATACTCGAGATCAGTGTGCTTGTCTTGCTGCATTTCCTAGTCACATGGTTATGCTGGTTTCGGTGTTTTGCCCTCAGGTGTTCAGTTTCATCCATCGTCAGTGACAATAAGTGTAAAGATGCTGTTAATCACATAGCTTGGAATGGCCTGATACTGTGTTAGCTTTGATTTTTAGTGTCCTTTAACATAAGGCAGTCTTTAATCTCTCTAACGCTGTATTCAGTCTCTGGTGTATGGAGCATCGCTCAGTTGCAAAGAGCAGATGTTTGCATGAAATAAATATTTGCCGCGGCTGAAGTAGAGCAGTGTGGTATCAAAGACGTTATTCTGTCAATGCTTAAAAAAATGCAATAAAAAGCACAAAAACCTGAAAAGGCGTACATATCATGGACATGCTTTACATTATTTATCACACAGTCAAACATCGCTCCAGGTCACAAGCACCACTGCCAGTACCGACCAACAGTGGAAACCTCGGCATTCTTGTAACATGTATCATCTATACAGCCAATGAATGAGAATAGGAAATTGCTTTTGTATGCAGCTATAGTGGAGGAAGAGAAACACATTCACAACATTATGGCAGACCTCCTGCTGTGTGGTTGTACTATAATTGATGTACCGGAACCCTTAGAATACATTGCGTTCAGGCTCAAAGACACACCGGTGTCATTTAGAGAAGTGCAGTTAGCGGTTGTTGGTAATGTAGCAGACACACCACAATGAGCTCAGTCCAAGGTCAGGACTTCTGAGGGATCCAAAAATCAATAGGTTTGTCTTGTTTCTGGATCGGTGCCACTGTAGGCAACTGTGCTGTTCACGCACCTCGGAAAAGCTCTGTTGGCAGTGCAAAAGATATAATTAGTTTGTAACATGAACAAAACCTGAGAAAACACAAACAATAAATACAAAACACACCATCTTAAGATACGACATTTTTATTATTGTCAGTCTTAAATATGAGCACACACTTTTCATCAAGAAAATACATATGAACCAACAATCCTTTACAATGCAGCGAGTCAAATAGCATGAGGTCCCCCTCCAATCTGAAGCGAGCCCTGTGAACTGATAACCAGGCAAAGGGCAGAATTTCATTCACGTGAATCATCCGAAAAAATAAATCCCAACAGATCATGAGACTACTTCATGCGCCTGCTATGACAATCCCGTGGCAACTGAAGCAGAGGTTTCATTTCTCATGTCTAACCAAAGTTCACATCCCAAAAAAATGATCTCTTCCAGACTACAATGCAAATCACACAAATGTCACAAAACACCGAAAATGAATAGTACTATCTGGTAGGTGCAATACAAGCTCAGTCATTTTTCTAAAATGGTATAAAATTTTCTTCTAAGACTGCCTTGCACATATGGAGACAAAGAAAAGAAATATACCCATAGCTTGCCCCCCACCCCCCACCCCAACCTACTCAACCCATGTTACAACTGGGCCCATGTTTGCTTGGGCTGAGGGAGAGAATGAGTCCTGCAATCCTTATGCAGTCTTCAAATAAACAAAGGAATTGGTTATATCACCCTAAATATGCAGCGCTACTGCCAAAATATAAGCCTTCATGGGCTGTGATTCAGAATTGGCTGACTGACTGGAGTCAGACAGAAACGGGAAAAGTTCTGTGTATTCAGGCCTTCTCAGTGCTATTTTCGAACTGAACTTTGGGGCTGGATCAGAAATATTTCACTAGTCTACTTCCAAGAGCTCCTCTTCCCGCGTTGCTTGATTTGATCATTATAAGTTTGGCTTGAATGGGACTTGCTGTGTGTCTTGCATATCCTTTTTCAAAGTCATGCACGATGGGAGTTTGGAGCATTTGCATTTGCTCTAATAAGAAAGCCCAGAGGTTGACTTTTCTTTAACGCCGTGCAGAAAGAAACTGCAGAACGACTGCCTACTATTTGTCTGAGGTGGTAAATTGTTTTCAATGATGGCAGTTGCTCATTTCCCATTGAAATGGGTATGCCGTTTTCAGTTTGCCTGACTGTGATGCATGACGTATGCAGCGGTTGGAAGCACACAGCGTGGGGAGAAACAATCAACGTTCAGTTTTGACTGTAACTTTATTTAACTCGTGACGCGCCTGGTACCACAGACGGGACGTTACTGTCTCAGCAAAGAACTGCGCAATCACCACACTGGGTGAGACCTATACAATGGAGGATGATTCCAGTTAACAGCAGGACAATATGGAGGCCAACTGAGAGCTTATTAGAGTTTTCTCAACCAAATAAGCCATACCGTGGCAAATAGCTGTGTTGTGCACCACAAAACATCACACTGCCTCACTAAATGTAATGTGATTGTGTTTATTTAACTGCTCTGCAAGCCAGATTGTCTAACCTTGAGGCTACCAGTGCCCATAGTGCATGGAAAATAATGGCGCTAATAATCCAAAAGGCCTCAGGTCAGAAACACTCCAAAATGAAGCCTTTAAAGAAGCAGCCTGCATAGGTTTTCTCCACATGCCTTCTCTTGTTACACGCTTGTAACAGCGGGGATTTGAGAACAAGGAAATGAAGATGAGACTTTTCTGTTAGCCGCACGTGGCTCAGACCGAGGCCGAAACTTTAGGAACATGATCTAGCAGGATTTCCAGCAGCGCTCTGACAGGTGCTGACTAAAAAAAAGAAAAAAAAGGCAGAAGACTTCATCCTCAGATCACAGATCTGACTTCTCTTTGCCTCTGATCTTCTTCGGCTCAGTGATTCCCAGTCTACAACATTTTGTCTGGGACCACAGATCTCGTCAGAGTTAATAAACAACGTGCTTGTTTGATACTGAAAATGAGCGGGGTTCCTCGATCGTCTAAAAAGTGCACAGTTTGGTGATGCTCAGTGCAGCCTCGACTCTGAATCGCTGCCATAGTGACCATATGGCACTGCTATTTATAGGTGAAGTCAGCTTTACAACCACCTCCTTATGTCTGCTTACTTGCGGAAAAAGCATTCATTTTAAGTTCATCTAGATACGTTATAGTACATTATATTTTGACAGCAGCCCTGTTTGTTTGTACAGATCTGTCTATGTTTTAAAGGTAAGCGCCTGCATGGGTGTGTCCTCGGTAGTAGTGTGCTTGGCTGGAGAAATGATACTGTTTTTGAAATGACGTGAAAAAAAACAAAAACAAGATTATAATCATTAAGGACAAAGCGACAAACGTCCAGCCGTCTGCGTTGTCCTTTTCAGAAACCTGTGGAGTGCTGTGAAACAATGCTGACATCGCCGCATCCCAGCAGTCATTACAGCCCACGCACATGCACACCCATGACTAGGTCTAAATATGACTCCAAGACGGTAATTGCTGTGTCGTTAAATAATTGGGCAAATCGCTGAACATCTGCTCAGAGGTAGTTAAAAAAAAATGAAATAAAGGGCCAGTTTTTACAATGTGTGCTTGGCTGTTCTACAAAAGAAATGTAGGCAGAAATATACAAGAAAGTGTGCGTGTGTGTGTATGTATCTGTGTGTTTATATGTGTGTTTATATGTGCGTATGTGTATATGTGTATATATATATATATATATGTGTGTGTGTGTGTGTGTGTATGTGTATATATATGTATGTGTGTGCGTATGTGTGTATACGTGTCTGTGTTTATATGTGCATATGTGTATAAATATGTATGTGTGTGTGTGTATATATGTGTATGTGCGTGTGTGTATGTGTGTGGATATATGTGCATATGTGTATATATATATGTGTGTGTGTATGTGTGTGTGTTTGTGTTGTTGAGCGCTGGGGAAGAAAGAGAAGACGTGAGGTGTGTGAGAGTGTGTGTTTTTGTGAAGTGATATTTCCGTTATTAAGCACGGTGTTCAGCACCTTTCTTTCCAACCTTTCAGGTGAACTCCCAGCGCTGAGGCTGTGATTGGTGGTGCATGCTGACAGCAACCACTTCCTGCTAACTCTTCTGAAGGGATCGTGACACAGACCGATCTGACTTCAGTTCATCTTAAATGTGGTTAAATGACGTGTGCGCGTGATCAGTGGTGCCATCCTTCAAGCCGGGATGGAATAATTACGATGTCATTTCCAAACACCACTGTGCTGGAGATGAGTAATAGTCTGCGCTGTCTGTCTCTCTCTCTCTCTCTCTCTCTCTTTCATTGTCTCGTGTGTGAAAACAAACCATGATTAGCCTGTCAGATTCCGCTGATGATTACCCTGATCAATTTCATTAATGGCCCTATCTGTTTCATGCCGTTTTGATTTCGGATATTATTTTTTTCACATCAAGGAGCACAGACCTCGTTATCCCCCAGAGCCACAATGAGGCTGAGTTTAAGGAAGAACTGAGGTGCACGTGTGACCTCACTATAGCTGAGAAGAGCCAGGGAGAAAGGGAGGGCAAGGTGAATGTGAACAGAGCAGACATCATTGGTTATGTCTCGCTCTTCTTCGTGTGTGTGTGCTCAGTGTCGCATTCGTTTAAAAATAACCATATGTGAAAACACACAATCAGAGCTGTGGGATCACAGGAGCGCATGTAATTCACTGTTTCTGTTTGATGCTGTGTTAATGGAATCCTAAAATACTTTCAGCGCTGCACACACTCCAATGATGTGGAGTGCAGCTCTCATAGAAACCAACAGTAAGTAGATGGTTGTTTGTACATTCACAAAAACAGTGAAGAATTGACTTGAAGTGAGGCGTAACTGCTCCTCAGATCTCTGCAGGGTAAATCCAGACAGCTAGCTAGACTATCTGTCCAATCTGACTTTTCTGTTGCACGACTAAAACTACTTTTGAACGTTCACGTTCCACCAAAACAAGTTCCTTCCAGAGGCTATTTAGCAGAGGCACCGTGGCTCCGTCCAGCTCTTAGTGCCTCCCCTCCCCCCAAAACGATTGGGATTGGTTTAGAGAAATGCCAATAAACCACAGCATGTTTTTCTCCCATCCCAGATTGCTTTGTGGACTAGCCAGACCTTCCTCCGCAGCGCTGTGGAGGAAGGTCTGCCAATGCAAGACTACAAAACCAGTAGACTAACACCAAATCTTGCTTTTTCTGTTGTTGCTGTCACTCGGCTCTTTTCCACTGCTGGGGGGACCCAGAGTGTGGTCTGCCAGTTGTTGTATATTGTTTGCCAACACAAGAGACGTGAGAAAAAGAAATCACTGGCTTAAATTTGTGCTGCCGTATTGTGAGAGGTTTCTGATTGTTGCATAAAATCCTCACGTTCAACAAAATAAGGAAAGGTCAGTCCTCTGTTTGCTGCCTCTCTCATATCCATGTATTTTCTGATGCAAGTGATATATATATATATATATATATATATATATATATATATATATATATATATATATATATATATATATAAGTGATAAGAGCAGTTGTAGCGTTTTTACTCAGACCTCTGATCAATCTCGGTTATTGCAATTGGCTTTGCATACTGTACAGTAAGCCTGCAATTATTTTCTTTTAACTAAGAGCTGGAAATGTCATGTTCAGATGAACATTTCGCAGTCATAAACCCCATTCTGTACATTTTGGTTTAAATGTATCTATCATTTTAGAATTCCAAATAAGCCCATGTTCAACCCATATTAACAGACGACATGTTTACCCTCTTGTTTGTGAAAAGACAATTGTATGGGAAATGTGTTTTGTTTGGTGTTGAGACTATAAACCAGAAATCCTATGAAGTATGGTGCTGTGTGAACTGCTAAAGTCTTTGGGTTATTGGTGTCTAAATACATGCAAAAAGTGTTTCTTTTCTATGAACATGTTCTTATGGTACGTGTCCATGTAGGTGTTGTTATCACAAATGGGATCGCCCCACTTGCATTGCACGCTAGTGAGCTCGCCACCAGTTTCTCTTCACTGACCACTGACAAGCAAAGAAAACATTCTCCGCCCTCCTACAACCGCGATGGCTGCAGCTGATTGGACGAACGAGTAACGTGGGAATAATGACGGCTCGTTCGGAATACGATCTCGTAGTTTATGAAAATAGGCCATGCAGTTCCTGAATCTGTCTTCATTTCAGAACGACAAAGGTCAGCTTTTGAGAGGCGGCGAGCCTTGCATAAAGTTGGCTGGATTCAACTTTATGCAAATGAGGAGCGGGCGACTCAACTCCCTGATTCTTCAAAGTCCCCGCGACGCTACCAGAATGCATTGCACGGCTGCTCCCATAGAAATGGCGCTGACAATGGACACGCACCATCACTGAGTGGTCTCTAACCCTCCAGTGCTGGTTTGGAACATGAACAGGAGCATTTTCTCAAATAACTGTCGTGTAGAAATAGCATGGTGTTCAAACAAGTAGCAACAGCATTAATACGTTTGCATTATGTATAAGTCAGACGTTGACTCCAAACAACTCTTCCTCCATTTTTAACCACATAATTATAGCATAATTATTCTTGACACCATTTTTGTGTGTACAACTGTACTAGTAAAGAAAAGAAAAAAAAGACATACAACTAGGATATTTGTCCTAAATAATTACAACTTCATATTTTCCCTTCTCAAAAATATTTAAAACTAAATAATTGAAAAAAAGATTAAATTAAAATATTAGCATGACACAACTGCAATCACTATAATGCTGGGAACAAAAATACTTGAAGGTCAAAAACAATTCTCTTTCACCAACCAGACTGAATGATAATTATTATACATTGAAATATGATAATACCAGGCTTTCAGCCTCAGGGTAACCTAAATTCCTTCTGCTTCACTGTCTCGGTTTGACTTTGAGGTATTTAATATTCACCTCTCATACTTGCTGTAAATTAGCCTTTTCCTGGAGTTGAGATGAATATGCAATGCGATTCAAAATTAAGACAAATGCATTTGAATAAGAGACACCACATTTAAAAAAAACTTTTTTTTTTTCCCCCTTCCGAGACATACAGTATATGTAAAAAGAGATAATCCAGAATTATATAATTTAGAGAGAAAAATTCCAACATAATTCAATTGAAATGTGAAACATTTGTTACATCCTTGAAATCTAAAAACAAAAAACTTTTGTTACGTACTTATTTAGTGGGTCAACAACTTTACGTAGCAGGATACTTCATGCACTCACTGTGCATCAGTTTATGGTTCCGGTTGAAAAAAATAAAAATAAAACACACACACACACACAGACACACATATACACACACACATACACACTCTCTCTCACACACACACACACACACACACACACACACACACACACACACACACACACACACACACACACACACACACACACACACAGACGCACACGCTCGCACCCAAAATACTTGTGTTCAAATCCATTCCTCTTCAAAATCGGAGCAGGAACGGCAGAAGCACTATGAAGAGGAGACAGGTGTGTGAGTGCACTCCCATTGCGCCACCGCTGCCATCCTGAACTGCTCTCGGCCCTGACAGGGAGAAAGGAGGAACAAAAAAACACTTTGGTAAATTTCACCATTGAAGATTGTTTTTTCCTTTGTGTTCTCACTACAGGAGGTACGTTATTAAATGAACTGATGACTGTTGAGGGGCTTAATACCCTTCCACCATGACTCTAAAGGGGATGACTGTGACTTGTACAGACCTGTAGTTCCGTGGAAACACAGGGTGACTACTTCATACATGCAAACACGTGTCCATAATTAGTGATTACAGTTATCACAGTGATTGCTGTTCATTGTTGTTAGGTGGTATGAATTACAAGGTTGCATTAGTAACACGGCATCAACGTGGAGTTTATGTGACAATATTTGATTAAATTTCTCACTTCCATTCCTGCTCTGCTGCTGTGATGACAAAGCATCTGGTACCACAGTTTATTATACATCTTTCATACTTTCAAGTACCGTGAGCCATGAAAGCTGTCACTGAATCTGTGGATGAAGTCACCCTGTGTCTTAGACATTAGATTTACATACAACTCATTTGTAAAAACAAATACATTTTGATAGAAACTTAATGAGGCCTGGATTACTTTGTTTTAATCAATATAAATAGGACATATTTTGAATAATCATTGTTACAAATGCTAATAAATGTCACTGATAATAGATTTCATTTGTTTTTCTACAATATGTAGCACTTTCTTAAAATCAACTCAATTGTGCCTTTAGGACAATTTATAAATCTGGTTTTAAACCTGCAAACTTCTGCTTATAACTGCTTTACATAATTTTATTGTCTTTTGCATCCCTATTATCCTAATGTATTTATCAAATAATCTTTCAATTCTGAATGTTTTATTGTCTTTCTATGTTTCTTATGATTGTACTTTCTGTGTTGTTGTTCTGTATTTGTCTTTGTAATCTGACTCGATGACATTGAAAATAAGGGTCGCCCCTCAATGATCTCTGGAGGATAAATAAAGGTTGAATGAATGAATGAATGAATGAATGAATATCTCTATATGCTCATTGCATCTAAAACATGTTGTATGATTATTTACACTCACTGCAGGCCCAACTGCTAAGGTTAGGAAACTATTGCGGTCTTAAATACTAAAAACGTCAACATTGACTTGAACCACGAGACAGGCCGAGCTATCTTTATTACCTTTAACCAAAACCATGATTTTTCCCTAACCATAAGCAAAGTGATTTTGTTTCCTAGACCAAACCACACGTCTCTAGTCCTGAGCTTTACATGCCTTGACAAAAATGTAGCACTTCTAAACTTCTAAACAACTAAAAAAAAACATTAACTCTGAATATACTTCAGGGAGCTAATATGTTTCCTCACAATGACAATCTGTGCGTTCTGGAAAAGTCCAGAACGGCCGTCCAACCGACGGCCATTGGCACAAAAAAAGAGTCTATTAAAGTGATATTAACAGCCAACAGCAGGGGGCGCAAATACAATCACTTATATGCTACGTGAAAAAAAATAAAACTGAAGAAGAGTAGGCCTACATCGTTAGACGTGGGTTAATTTCACATCAGCAATACTGGTAAGTGCCAGGAGCAGGAAACCTTATAGGTTGCCTTTATCCCTATCTTAGCGGATTGCATAGTCAGATCAACATGGGTGTGCATCATGATTATGAAAATGATCATGCAATTTAGTGCTGTCAAACTTAATGTATTTAATAATTTCTGTTAGGTTAATTTGAAACATTAAACGCGTTAGAAATGAATTGCGGGTTGGCCGTGATTTCACTTGGTTGTATATGAGAGGTTGTAGTGAGCTAATTTTTGCTGCTAGGATGAAGACTATGGTATTAAATTAAACGGGAAAACATCAGGCATGCATTGGTACCACTCTAAACGTGCTAACAAACAGGGAAGGGGGTTAAATAATTCACCAAATTTAACCAAAAGTTTAACCAATATAATCCTAGCTTGCGCTTTCTTTCTGTCTTCCATCAGAGTGCAGTTTTTCCTTGTCTTTCATATTTGTGTTTACAATTGTGGAACTGGCAAAGACCTGGAGGTTGTTTGTGAAAGCTTCACAGACAAAATTGATAGGGCCTAGTCATTTTCATCATTTCACAGCCTTAATATGAATCAAAAGTGTAATATGACATTGACAAAATATTAAATAGGTTATTCAATGCTAATTCTTTAACACAAAGCAACACATGTTATATACATATATATTTGAATAGTTATAGTATATAGTAACTAACACTCTCAGTGTAGTTTTGGTATAGGCCTACAGAATATCTAATCCCCATGTTCAGGTACAGCAAGTAGCCTACTTTATCTCTGAAAGTGTTGTCAGTAATACTCTGTACTGTTTTATAATTACAAGTTTGTGTAATTTGGGGTTTCTGTAGACAGTGACATTTCATTATTAGTATTTTATTTTCAATACTGATGTAATGGCATTGTACATTTTTAGTTTTTATTTGAAGGCTGAGGCTTCATTAATAAACACAACCCCAATTCTCATCATTGGTGTTGAGATGTTACTTGCTGTGAATACCTAGTCTGATATGCTACAGTATTGTGGCATAGTATCAGGACTTCCTGGCTAGTGTCTGTCGCACACGGCTAGGGGCGAATGGCCAGATGATGGGCCTGTTTGGGAGAAAGTCCAGGGCTGTTTTTTAGCCGTCCGTCCCTGACTATAAGTAACAAAATAAGTAACTGTTAGAACAATATAGTATGCAATTTGTAAGAGACAGTGTTGGGATAAGGACAGCAACAGTACACAGTAATAACACTTTTTATTTGTTGGGTGAAGATCATTTTAAGTTAAACCAATGCAAAATACACTACATCAGTGGTATGGAGTACCTCAAGGTCCTATCCTAGATCCTCATTTGTTTTCAATATGTGTCCCTAACGTTGCAATTAGCAATACTTAGCATATCCTGCCAAATTGGCTTCTATCTGTATTTATTTCAGATACAGAAGTTGTAAGTGAATCAACCCCTTGGTTTTGTGAACAGTCTGATTTATTCTTGCAGATATATTCTTGCTAAAGGAAAAACATTTCTGATACAGTCAGTATATAATTGGCAAGCATCATGTTGTGAATAGTTGTTTTCTCAAACAGACATGTCTGAATATGGATGTGTAATTCTTTGGATGATAATGACAGAAGCCAGGAGAAAACCATGGCAGGAATCAGTCTTTGTTAGGAAGTTTAAACGACATTTGATACATGCAGTCAAGCTTTCATTAGTGAGGCAGGACGTGAACAACATGTGGTGGTGCAGATAGCACCCATTTCTAAATGTGTGATGATGAAAATGTCATGGTCTGCAGCATGAAATGCAGCACTAAGGATTGACAATGAACATTGCTCAGCATCTCTTGATTAAAGAAGGTCATTCTATCTTTAACAAGGGCATTCCCAGTACTGACACCTGCTCTAATAACCCTCAGGATTTTGTTAAAATTATGCTTTAACTTCCAGGTTTGCTTTGGTCAGTTGTAACTGGCAGTCTGTCAGCAGATGTAATGCTAATTTCAATGATGTTTGGCAAATACTTTATGTCTGACTATGGTACAAAATATGTATACACATTTTACATGTATAGTATAAAATATGTGGACTACATAGAAGTGTGACAGCACACTTGTAAGTATATTTTTCAGCATGTTGCCATTTCTACCAAATGAGAATCTTTTAAGAAAGTTCTTAAGAACAAGGAGCCAGAACTGAACTACTGTGGATAAAATCAATCTTTCTAGTTCGATGTATCTAATAAAACTGGTAGATCTCATTGATATTCATCAGGCTCCTACCATGATTAGAAAACATAATAGAGGCATGCATCATCTTATTTTCCAATGAAAATGCAAGCCATAGTCTCAGTGACTTGTAATAAAATGTATATTTGTTACTATTTAATGCACCTGTAGTATTCTAGTATTACAGAATACTAACTAAAAATACAATACAGTTTTATGATGCAAAAATGTAAACACATTACTTTGATCGTCCTCTTTTCAGTGATGAGGCAAGTTCCATCAAAATGAATGCATTGTATGAGGATTGAGGGCAAATTTCAACTTTTTCCTTTGAAGCTTGTAACACAATGACTACTCATTTCCCTTGGATTTCCATGAGTTCAACATGAGTTTCCTTTGGGGCATCTTTCCAATTACCCTGCCACAGTGGATTATCCCTAATCCTGCATATGGCTAATAAGAATAATGACGTTCAACTCGTAGTCAAAATCAAAGCCATTAATACAATTATGTTGTGTTAATGGAGCGGGTTTGCTTACAAGATGCTGCAACCACCAGTCGCAAGGACACATTACATGCCAAGATGAGTTGGGGTGAGGTGTTTATCTCTGCACTATCGCGACAGCTCAACATGCTTGTTCTAAGTACACACGGGGCTCTACACCAGAAATCTACAATCTGTAGATACGGGACACATTTCAGCTTGCAGAGAGCTTCTGCGGCTTTCTGTATTTGCTTCCACAGTTTCCTGTGTAGGATGTACAGTTGGAATACGAAAACTAGAGGTACAAACAATCACACAAGCACAAAAGATGATAATGAATGATGACGAATACTTACATTGGAAAAACGAACATGCAAAAATCAAAATGAAGCCATGTCACACAGTGAGGCGGTTAGGTTGGCAAAGGAGAAAATGAAACATGGTTAGCAAAACGGGCTGCAACGACCATTTTCACAAAGCTTCACATGACATCTGTATGGCGGTGTGTTTTGCCATTCCGCTTCTTCTAAGAAGCTGTCTGCCATGAAACAGTTTTAACATGTCACTTCATGAAGAGAACAAAGAGTTATCAAAAGCAGGACAATTTTGACAGGATCAAAGAGCCCAGAAACGATTTGTCTCTTCTTGTTATACACTGTTTATAGCTCCAGTGACACGGCAGCCTGACTTCCAGTTTGTGAAAATGGCTGTTTGTCATGTGCCAGCATGCAGTTAATACTTTCGATCCACGACAGTTGAAGTGCATGCTGGGGCAGAATACTAACCTTGCAATAGCGTTGAGCTAGTGGGTTCTATTACCACTACACAAGGGGAACAAATGAAACAGAGCAACATATTGGAAACAGAACAGCAACAAATCATTGACAACACTTGCACACTGCACAGTTCCATACTGTGATAGAGTAATAGTGCCAACAGCCATCCATCAGTTCAGGGGTTGTCAAAGGTCAGTTTTAAAGCCACTATAGTGTTTGAATTCTGACAAACCACTCAGTGTTGATAAAGTGATAATGTGCAACAGACTGAGCCGCAAAAGGACTCTAATGCTCCTGTTCTACAGGCCCAATAACGTGGAAGCCTGGCAACTTTTTAGGTGCATCAGAATGAATACGGAACACAATTCCCTGGTTTGAACCCAACAATCTGTAGGCACAGATCTACGTAGGTGTAATAATACAATCACATAAAAGAAGACTGGGACTTCTTATATTTCATCGTTGTATATTTACCCTACACAATCTGTCTTTCTGTGCAAATGAGGATTCTGAGTCATAAATAGGGATATATTTACGTTTAAAAAAACAGTTAAAGCTTTCAGGAAATGGATAAAGGTTGGGCGGCATTTTAAATATAATTGCCTTTCTGCAGTACTGTAAATGTACCAGATTCCTGTACTTACCATACAGAAGGAAGCTTGTGTTTGCGCTCCCGAGTTTGTTGACGGCGACACAAGTGTAGTTGCCGTAATCTCCGTCAGACACATTGAAAAATGTCAGCTTCGACAGCGATCCAGTGCTCACAATCTCCATGCCATGCAAGCCATTGAGGATCCTAGATGTGAGATGTGAAAAAGGAAATGTCCGTGGACAAACAGGGAATGCAACAATATTAATTTCAATAATAATTAGGACCACATTTGCAGTAATCTGTCTTTTTGTCTAGCAGCCCATCAATAACCATCAATACCTGTGAACACTGATGGCAGTAAGCACGCACACAGACACACGCACACGCACACACTTCTTCCATTTGCCAGCGTAAATTGCAAATGTAATTGTATATGTACTAATTACCTTCTGTCCTCCTTATACCACTCAAAATCTGCCTCAGGCACTGCATCAGCTTCACACTCCAGCACTCCTCTTTGGCCCAGAGTCACTCCAACATCTCTGCCCTCTGACACAGTCGGAGCATCTACAAGCAAGCAGCAGCAAGACATAAGAGCACTGCGATCAGGAGTACAAGGCAGCACAAGTCAATCAGGACACGGTTCACGGCATTTTCTCCTCTGTGTGATGATCAACACCATGACCACACGCGAACAGGAATTAGGAGTTCAAATGACGCACAATATTCCATACACTGGTGAAACTGCATGGTGTCCAGATGTGATGAAAAGGAATTAACGGCTCAGGTTTTTAATTTGATACAATCCATTCTGTTTCTCCTGCAGCAAAGAAGCTTCACATTATTGAATAGATTTGACTGTGGCCACTAGTTGAGCATTCAGTTACCGCTCATGGACCCCCAAATTCTCACATATCGTTCTGGGCCCTTTGTGAGCCTCGGAAACTTTGAGCCATACAAATGGTGACTATGCAGCCCTATTTCCATTCTCAATTAATCCACTGATATTTGTCTTAATTAGGATTGGACTATAAATGCTCGATTTCCATTCTTCCAAATTTCTTGTTTTTTTCTCATCGTTTATTTTCTAATAAATTAGTAAAAGAAAAGTAGCACATTATTATAACTGAGAAGTTGTAACTTGCCAGTGTCCACCATTTTTGCTTAAAATGATTACTTAAATGATAAATCGATTCTCACATCATTGCCATTGAAATTTGGGTCAATCAACTAATTGATTAACCAAGTAATAGAGACCTGGGGCCTAGTTTTTAACATGACATGATTTTTAAATCAGCAAGCATTTGACATAAAACTAATTACTTCATACTCCTCTACAACTCCAGAAAGTGCATTTGATGTAGTGTACCAATAGTTCCGATAGAAAAGTAAATGGAAAAACACATCATGCCAAATTAAATTAATAAAAATCCCCCCCCAAAAAAATGGTTCAACCCAGGTGCAATAAATAAATGGGGTTCATGAAAAGTTAGTTTTTTCATGGACTCCATTACATTAAACAAGTAAAAATGACTGAATATCTGAATGTCCACCACTAATACTTTGCTTATTAGTAGGGCTGCAACTAATGACTCTTTGAATTATCTCTGATTAATATGTTGATTGATTAATCACTATAAAATGATAGGTACTAGTGAAAAACTATTTATCACGTCCAAACATGCAATGGTTAAATTGCCTCATATTTTCTCTTCATTGAGTTGACGATGATATATGACAGAGACAACAGGAAAAGTTGAACCGAAAAATTACACATTTTCTTAATAGATGATTTAAATGATTACATGATTATCCAAAACAGCTGACGCCAATAGACTCATTGATGAATTGACTCATTGTTTCAGCACTGTTTATTCAAATACAAAGGGCCCTATTTAAATGATCTAAGTGCACAGCGTGAAGTGCCTGGTGCAGGTGCGTTTAGGGCGTGTCCAATAGGGGTGTAAGAAAAAATCGATACACTTGAGTATCGCAATATTTTATTTTGCAATACTGTATAGATTTTGTTTTTTAAATAAAAAAATTTATTTAAAATTTTTTTTTTAAACGGTCAAAAATATTCATGTAAGACAGTGGTTCACATTTATGTTGTGTTTAAACCCCCTACTGCTAGATGGCTATGCTGAGACACACCACTAGTGTCTTTTTGCTAGAAGCTAACAATGTAGCTGAACTTTGGCCTACCTTAAATTAGCTCACTAAGAACCTGGGAACCACAATCCCAAACCGGCAGTTTGATTTTCTGTGGACTGAATTGTTTACCTAAAGTAAACTTCTTTGACTTTCATGAACATCGTGTCTTTTTTTTAAATATAAGTTTTTCTAAAATTATACTTAAAAAAAATCCCAATATATCGCCTTACGCACAGTATCAAATTATATTGCAATAAATTGAATCGTGACCCATGTATCGTGATACGTATCGTATCGCCAGATTCTTGCTAATACACAGCCCTAGTGTCCAAAACCACTTTTGCTTGTTTGACGGTGGAAGAAAGGGTCCTTGGGCCGGGCGCCTGGTTCTAAAGTGTTGTACTTAGTGTCTTCGTTAATCAGAGGTGTGTTTTGGGCGTAACATGCAATCAACCAATTAGAGATCATCTCCCATTCCCTTTAAAAGCCAGGCGCGTTTGGACCTTGGAGCATTGCTGTTATGATGGAGGATTTGCACCGTAATAATATTTGTAATCTTCTGCATGTGTTTGTGCTGCTGTGCGTCCCTGTGTGTGTAACAAGCATAGTGTGCGCTTGCTGTGCACGAGCCTAGGAGCATTTTACTAATGCTCTGTTATAATAACAATGAAATGCTGCGTTATTGACTTTAGACCAGGTTTTTGTTGGTCAATAGCGCGATCACTTCCCGCTGCCTCAAGATAGCAATACACCCAGAATGCACCTGAACACACCTCCCTGTAAGACCAGCGCAAAGATGGGTGCAGGTGCATTTGCTATTTAAACAACGCGGGCGCTGGATAGGAAACTGACAACTGCGTCAGTCTTAAACTAGCAAAGACACTTGCGTCGGGCCTTGCGCTGCGCTGTGCCGGGTGCAAGATAGGGCCCCAAATGTTTCAATTCCTCAGCCGAAGCCGTGTACTCACAGTTGACGGTGATGTCTAGGGTCTTGACAGCTGTGTCAATCTCGTTGACAGCTGTGCATTCATACGTCCCTGCTTTCTGTCTGGAGATAGATGGGATTTCCAGGTACTCATCGTCTGATCCCAGGTCCCCTGGGAAAGGTCCACACACACACACACACACACACACATGCACGCACACACACACACAGGGGAAGAAAGTGGAGATGGAGATTCAGAGTTAATGTGACAAGTCAACAGCTGTGGCCTCGATTGTCATTTCTGCACTGTGTTGTCCCTGCATGGCCTCTGGAAAGTCATTGGCACACCTGTGACTATCTGAATGTGTAAAGTAACTAGTAACTAAAGTAACTAGTAACTAAAGCTGTAACAGATGAATGTAGTGGAGTAACTAAAGTAACTAGTAACTAAAGCTGTAACAGATGAATGTAGTGGAGTAACTAAAGTAACTAGTAACTAAAGCTGTAACAGATGAATGTAGTGGAGTAAAAAGTACAATATTTCTCTCTGAAATGTAGTGGAGGAGAAGTAGAAAGTGGCATGAAAAGAAATGGCTCAAGTAAAGTAGAAGTACCTCAACATTTGGACTTAAGTACAGCATTGGAGTAAATGTACTTAGTTACATTCCGCCACTGGTGATTATAATTGTTAGTCATCTTCTTATTTATTATTTAATTGTATTTATACTGTGATGTAGTACAGTGCAGTAAGAATGGTTCTGGTGGAAAAAAAGAGAATCTATTTTGGTATTAACAATAGAGAGAGAAGTTCAGTTCAAACTCCAACACAGAAATCAAAGAATGAAGTTGGGAAGCAGCAGCAGGAGCGCCGACATTCATTCTTGTAGCAACCTGATCTACTATGACAGGGAAACGGCACACCGCTACACGTGTGTCAAACCTTACACAGGTAAATATCGTGACACAGGCTCAAGGCTGTCTCTCACGTTTCTCTGTTTTCTTTTCAACACCAGTTCTTGAGCTTTCTGACATTTTTCTGAGGATGTTACAACACTTGGTGATTAGTGCTTTGTTCAGCCCCCACTCATTATCAATTGTCTGTCAGCTCTTTCATATTCTGCTCCTTTGTATGTGTCTCTTACGCCTGCGAGCACACCAGGACTACTACTGAGATGTGACAATATGAGCGGGAATGCCAGCCCTGCTACTTTTTTCTGTTTCAATTTGACACGGTTGACAGAGACACTTAATACAGCACTCAACGTAAAGAACAAAAGACGTAATTGACTTCGAGCCTCCTCCCAAGATGGTGGTAGGTGACAGTAATGCATCGCGCATGGATTCACTTTGCTGGGTTTCTGCACATTACTGAAATACACCTGGGGGGTGCTCACCGGCACACTGATCATCTGATGAGGAGTATCGGGATGTGTGCAGGTTCCACTCTGTTCCTTTTTCTGCTTGGCTTTGTCTCAACAGAGGATACTACATTTTTGCCAATAGAGACCGCAGTGTCACTTAAAGCCACACTGCTATCCTCTCTGAGGAGAGTTAATCAAGACGAGGCTGCCAGCTGATGCAGGTCCTCAAAGTCCTCGCATCAAACATCAGTTTTACGGCAGGTGGCTTTGCACATTAGCAGCGTAAGCAGCTGTCCTCCACACTGACACATGAAATCAATGTTTCACTATGATGGCCTCAAAATAAATTCATAAAAACAATTGACAATAATAGCTGGGAGAAAGCTATATGATTCCTCTCATGTTCAGGTTCATGCCTGTATTTTGGGTTTCTACTTAAACATGTCTACATGTTTTAATGTTCAAAAAATACATACTTTTTCTCATACTATATACTATAGAATATACTGTCTGAAACGCTCCGTTTTAGCGCCTGTCTCTTTAAGGACCCCTCCTTAAAAAAAGCCCAGTCTGCTCTGATTGGTCAGCGTTTCCGTGTCTTCTGCACCTGCGCTCTCTGTAGTCTCTGCACCGCCATTGCACCCGGGGAGTGATTTTAACGGCATTGTAGCGCCACTTTCTACCTATACTGTATATAGTATAGTTGTGACATCAAAACCGTACGATAGTCCTGACGGCTCATTTAAAGGCACAGTTTCTGAATATGGGCTGTGTGCATTTCTCGGTGGCTTTAACGTTTTGATACTTTCACAGCTTTTATATAGAACCGCGACCTGCTTTATAATTAAAAAAGACATGGAAATCTCACTTTTTTACAATATGGGACCTTTAATAGTAATGTTGTTTCTGTGGTATTGCTGTAAAATAATCATGTCGTTGCTGATGTTCAAAGTCTTGCTTTATACCAAAGCAGTTTATTTTAATGGAAGCACAGTGCCTCACATGAAACGCAGAGTGCCTCTGTTAACTAAATAATGTATTACACCTCTATCACTTTTATGTAAAGCTTGGAGGAAAACGGGCAGAGCAGCTACATTATAAAGCAAAGGCCATGTAGTTAGTGAGTGAGCATCAGAGGTTGCAACCCTTCAAATCCATCGTCTCATTTCCCCAAGCTCTGAAACATACACAAAGAATCCCTTGTTAGAGCATTCTTCCAATTTATTGGGTATGTGTTCACAAAGAACCATATTTCCAACAGCATGACTACTGATATTTTACAAAAAGTGAGCGGCCTTTCTAATTTCTCAGTCTTTGTCAAAGAGGGCTGCTGGGTTTGTGACCGAGTCATTAGTGAGATAGACTGTGCACTGGCATCAAGGTGACATGGCAGGACATCAGGGAGCCCAGACAGGACAAGGTGGTGGGGGGGGGGAAGAAAGCAAAAAGAGCCAGGAAGTCTCGGGAGAGGCCTGGAGAAGATAATGTACCCTTTTCTGTGTCCCTGAAATGCCATCCTCAAACTCAAGGGCAAAGAAGAAAATGGGGTAGAAAATGAAAAGAGAGAAAGATATTTGTGTACAGGGCAACTGGAGCAACTTTGGAGGGGGGAAGACAGGAGAGCAGATGCTTGAGGGATGTAGTCATTTAAGGAGAGGGAACAGGGGGGATATGGTGAGGCAGGATTTAAATTGATGAATCCAAGCAAAGGGGAGAGAAAGAAATAGAAGCAGAATGGCAGAAAGGAGCTGTTAACAGACAGAAAAGCACACATAAGCAGAGAGAGAGTGGGAGTGGAGATGGTGTAACCAGTGGTGTCTTAAGGGAGGGAAGGTCACAGTGAAATGTGTTGAAGAAGAAGCAACAAAAGCTTTTGTTACTCAGACAAACACCGAGGAAGTACATTTATTTAAAAGATGTCCAAGAAGACAATGGAGAGCAAGCGACGGCTGCTGCACTGCAGCTCCGCTCTGAGACTGAGCCTCTGCTGCTGTCGCTCTGCAAGCCAAATATATAGATAGGTATTTTCCCACTGATTATCAGCCTTTGGCATGTGGAGTTTCTTAATGTGCCTTTGATGCATCATCCTCTTTGAAGGAAACAAACATGAAAGGGGCGAGCGATAAAAAGAATCATTGAAATACAGTAGCTCGGGGTTCTATGTATTACTGCCATGCAATAAGGCAGCTTTACTTCTATTGAAGAGGTTTGCCAGCGAAGATAATCTGTTGTGACAGTACGGTTTAGAGTTGACCCGTCAATAGCATGCACATGTTTGAGCATACTAAAAATGAAAACCATGGCTGCTACTAATCTCTCAGGCCAAACTTCCTTTTGTATCTAGACTGAAGGAGAAGCAGCTGTGTAAGTGAAGGATTCAGTGTATAAAGAATATACATTATATCTGTGAATGTGAAGGAATGAATCACACTACTACTACTATGCATGCTAAATAAAAAAAAAAAAAAATGAAGAACACTCTTCTCTTGAGTGTTGAACATTTCCATTCCACTTCAATAAAAGGAACAGTTAACAACCCAATCCAATTAGTTAATTCCTAGAGTAGGATTGGTCTATGCATCACTGCTTAATCTTCTTTTTATGAAAAACAACTACAGAAAGTTGTATTTGCATTAATTGTACTTTTAAGTGTTAGTGTCTGCCCAGGGACAGCAGATATAGCTACTACTTAAATCCTAAATACCTAAATCTAAAGTATCAAATGATTTTTTCCAAACTCACGTATGCATGTGGATCGTCTGAAAAGGAGGCATTACTTAATTTATGCTTTGCTATAATTCAAACCTTCTGACCCGTGTGATGCTTACACCTGCTGCTGCATATGAATGCATTCATCAAGAAACGTTAGGAACAACTTTCTGCTTAATGTTTCCTGCAGTGGTGGGGTGAAGGGAGTTATTAGTATAAATACTTATAATACGATACACTCTACTGTCCCCGAGGGGAAATTCATTTTGGACATTTTTTACTTACAATATCCCCAAAATCAAAGACAAGATGCACCAACATCAATATATAGGTATAAAATACCCCCGCCTACTTCTTCAGGGGCTAATCCTAACCTTCTTTCAGATTTAGCTGCACTGCATGACCTGTTCTACTAATAAACAGCATCTTGCATTTCAGTAACATAATGTATCTGACAGTATTGTTAGCTAACCGGCTAGCTTACCAGTTCTTGGAAGGAAATAGAAACCCATTCTCAATAGTCTTGCATTGCCAGACCTTCCTCCACAGCGCTGCGGAGGAGGAAGTGGCTAGTTCATACAGCTTTCCGGGATGGGAGAAAAACGTGCTCTGGTTTATTGCAATTTCTTTAAACCAATCACAATCGTCTTGGGCGGCGCTAAGTGCCAGACGGAGCCACGGTGCCTCTGCTAAATAGTCTCAGGAAGGAACTTGTTTTGGTGGAACATGTGTACGTTCAAAAGTAGTTTTAGTCGTGCAACAGAAAACTCAGATTGGACAGATAGTCTAGCTAGCTGTCTGGATTTACCCTGCAGAGATCTGAGGAGCAGTTAACCATAGTCCTCACAAACCCACCGGGGGTTAGAACGCCAACACAAAGAAAGAGGAAGGTGACAGGATATCCAGCCGAAAATGAGGGACATCTGGCGGAATTTCCGGTAGCACCTGAACAATCCCGGAAAAGAAACGTCGTCGATATAGACTACATTCTAAATCAATCTAAAAGGATTAAAAACCAAGTGACAGAACAGCTGTCACTTGGTAGGATGTAGAGCAGCACTCCACATGTTTGAAAAGGTGAGCCAATGTTAACAGGGCAGTATCCCGAGGCTGTGGATGTAACATCAATGTTACTTTTAGTTGGCTATCATCCATTCGTATTCAGTAGGCAATAAAGGAATATTACCATGGTAATGTTATCTGCCGTAATTTGATTTAGCTGCTTGATTCAAGCTCGACCCAAACAGTGAACAGCATTTTAGTGAACAAGTGAGTGAATTCAGCCTCAGAATGATTCAGCTCTGCAGCCGAGAGGACAGCCGGCTGCAATAATGACGAGTGGACAGAACGGCAGGGTGTTCAAACAGCAGAGTTTAGGGATAACAACGAAGGATCGCCGGGTATTGTATTACTGCAGAGCAGAGTGACACGGGCACTGTGTGTGTGACCCGTTAACAGCAGTCTACATACAGGTGGACAGTGTTGTCTTTCTGTCAATGCTGCAATAGATGAGAAAACACCTGTAACCATGGTAACTCTACACATCAAAAATGGCAGCAGATGTAGCCTCAGAATACTTAGAAGTTCAAAAAAACATGAGGAAAATGACATTTCACCGACAAAAAGTATATTAAAAGGTCTTTATTTTACCTTGTTGACTAAAACTAACAAAAATCAAATGACTAAGACGCATTTTCATGAAAATACTATGACTAAAGCTTAGCAGGTGCCAATATTAACACTGCCACGAACATCTAAAATGGTACTGATATGCAAACTGTTCTCATGAACCATAGTAGAACCATGCGCATAGCTTTTTGTACAATATCATACGAACCCGTTCATGAGAATGCGTTGTGGTATGGTAATACTGTTATTTATTATAAAGTTATTTCTTTCACCTTCAAAAGGGGTCGAAAAGGGACCAATCTACTCCGACTACCGACTCCATCAAGTCTAAATTCAAATGAGTCTTCCAGACCTGTGCAAATCTGGGACACTTTCATTGCTTATAGTCTAAATTCAATCATGTGCATGTTCATTTCGGCTGCCTTAATGTGCCGGGGCGTTGGCTTGCCGCCTGGGCTGACAAACTTTGCAGTCAGGTTGTGTGGTCTGTGGGAGATACCGAGGATCACTTCTGATCCGCCACAAGCCCCTAAAGCCATCTATCTATCAAAGGTGAGGGGGAGCTGGGTCACGGCGGTGTGAGAGCCCCGGCCCCAGCCTGAAATCATCAATCTTTATGCACACACACACACACACACACACACACACACACACACACACACACACACACACACACACACACAGACAAGCACACAAACACACTCACAGACACAAACACACACGCACACAAGCGCACACACACATGCGCAGGCACAGAGACAAACAAACACGCACACAAGCGCGCCTACACAAACACACACACATTGACAAGCACACACACACGCACAGACACACACACACACACACACAAAGGCAGACACACACATACACACGCACGCACAGACACAAACACACACGCACACACACACACGCAGGCACAGACACAAACACGCACACAAGCGCGCACACACACACACACACACACACACACACACACAAAGGCAGACACACACACACACACATACACACGCACGCACAGACACAAACACACACGCACACAAGCGCACACACACCCACAGGCACACCCACGCATGCAGTATCTTTATTTATTTAATTTAGTCTTTTTAACACCGCGGAGTGCGTGCAATAGCCAGGCTCACACTGAATGGCCCCGGGCTGGAGGAGAGTTGCTCTGCAGCTGGGAGATACTGGAACAGCAGTTTGGACTACAACAAGTACTGGGACATTTTCTGCTCCTCTCTCTCTCTCTCTCTCTCTCTCTCTCTCTCTCTCTCTCTCTCTCTCTCTCTCTCTGTGAGTCAGGGCGCCTGCTGTGCAGTGAGACTCTGTGTATTCCTGCTGCACTTGTTTATCAGGCCCTCAGTCCAATACTGGAGATGAACCCGATAAGAAAAAGGCAACTAAAAAAACAGCAGATAGAATTCAGCACATTGAAAGTGAACAATGTGAGAGAAAAACAACAAATAACCACCAAAAAAGACTGAATCACTATGGTCTTTCATCTTGCGTGAGGAAAATCAAAACGACAGCTTCTCAAACTAACGCTAGTCTATTTACATATTCATCCCACACTAAACTAAAAGCCAAAAGACAACCCTGAATTGTAGTTTTGTTGGTGCCTGCAAAAGAAAATCTCCACAATGAATTTCAATTCACTTTCTCAGATATGGACTTTAAACAGATAAATAAACATAAGCGACCAGTCACTGCATTCATTTTGAGCACGAGGAGTGCTGAGATGAGCACAGAATAAAGACTGCCTCTGAATGGGCCTGCCGCTCTGAAAAATGCCTTGTATTACATAAAGATTCTCAATCAGCGCGGCGTTACACAAAAAGTCAGACATGATGGAAGTGTAGCCACATGCCGCACCAACACAAGGACACACACGCACACACACACTTCAGCTATCTCGCAGTATACAGATGCACAGCAGAGATCAGAGTTTGAGATGTGAACTGTCTCTATAAAAGATTAGTTTTAATGCCTTTGCTGTATTGGAAAAAACATGAAAGATGCAAAGAAACCTCATTTAAACCATTGCTGTCACAAATGCATGGTGGGCACCCATGGGTGGTATGTCGCCGAGGCACTGTAGTCCGCATTTATCAACATTAACAAACAAGAGACTTTGTCATGTTGTCTGTTCTCCTACGTCAAACGGGAAGACGGTTGCATAGAGAATGGCCATTCACACTCACATTCACACCTACGGCTATTTAGACTAGGGCTGAACGATTTGGGGAAAAAAATGTAATTGCGATTTTTCTGCCAGATATTGCGATAACGATTCGATTTTTTTCTTAAAAGTTCAGCTAAAGTTCAATATCCACTGTGTAACAGATAAAACGTGTCATGGAGCATTATGACATGAGACACCATCATAAACTGCTCTATATTCTTATGTAGGGATGAGAACATAGATAGGAGTGTTTTTCTTTTAATAAGCATGGAGTATTGAACAGTCAAACACAGACCATTTATCATAAAAGCTAAAGTTATGACAATAAAAAAACAATTCCAAAAGAAAATCTGTACTTTCCTTTAAACTGAAATTTCTGATCTGCCTCAGTTCAACGGCAGCGTTTACATACTGCACCTTCTACCATCATGTTAAAATTTTGTTAAAATAAATGAAATATCCACTGATGGGACATTTCTGTAACATTATTCCCGCATTTATCTTATGTAAAACAGTGAATAAAAGAGGAATAAATAATGTTAAAGGTCCTATAACATGCTGATTTTTTATGCTTTTATATAGGCCTTAGTGGTCTCCTAATACTGTATCTGAAGTCTCTTTTATATAGACCTTAGTGGTCTCCTAATACTGTATCTGAAGTCTCTTTTATATAGACCTTAGTGGTCCCCTAATACTGTATCTGAAGTCTCTTTTATATAGACCTTAGTGGTCCCCTAATACTGTATCTGAAGTCTCTTTTATATAGGCCTTAGTGGTCTCCTAATACTGTATCTGAAGTCTCTTTTATATAGACCTTAGTGGTCCCCTAATACTGTATCTGAAGTCTCTTTTATATAGACCTTAGTGGTCCCCTAATACTGTATCTGAATTCTCTTTTATATAGGCCTTAGTGGTCCCATAATACTGTATCTGAAGTCTCTTTTATATAGACCTTAGTGGTCCCCTAATACTGTATCTGAAGTCTCTTTTATGTAGACCTTAGTGGTCCCCTAATACTGTATCTGAAGTCTCTTTTACAGTGCCTTGCGAAAGTATTCGGCCCCCTTGAACTTTTCGACCTTTTGCCACATTTCAGGCCTCAAACATAAAGATATAAAACTGTAATTTTTGGTGAAGAATCAACAACAAGTGGGACACAATCATGAAGTGGAACGAAATTTATTGGATATTTCAAACCTTTTAAACAAATAAAAAACTGAAATATTGGGCGTGCAAAATTATTCAGCCCCCTTAAGTTAATACTTTGTAGCGCCACCTTTTGCTGCGATTACAGCTGTAAGTCGCTTGGGGTATGTCTCTATCAGTTTTGCACATTGAGAGACTGACATTTTTGCCCATTCCTCCTTGCAAAACAGCTCGAGCTCAGTGAGGTTGGATGGAGAGCGTTTGTGAACAGCAGTTTTCAGTTCTTTCCACAGATTCTCGATTGGATTCAGGTCTGGACTTTGACTTGGCCATTCTAACACCTGGATATGTTTATTTGTGAACCATTCCATTGTAGATTTTGCTTTATGTTTTGGATCATTGTCTTGTTGGAAGACAAATCTCCGTCCCAGTCTCAGGTCTTTTGCAGACTCCATCAGGTTTTCCTCCAGAATGGTCCTGTATTTGGCTCCATCCATCTTCCCATCAATTTTAACCATCTTCCCTGTCCCTGCTGAAGAAAAGCAGGCCCAAACCATGATGCTGCCACCACCATGTTTGACAGTGGGGATGGTGTGTTCAGGGTGATGAGCTGTGTTGCTTTTACGCCAAACATAACGTTTTGCATTGTTGCCAAAAAGTTCGATTTTGGTTTCATCTGACCACAGCACCTTCTTCCACATGTTTGGTGTGTCTCCCAGGTGGCTTTTGGCAAACTTTAAACGACACTTTTTATGGATATCTTTAAGAAATGGCTTTCTTCTTGCCACTCTTCCATAAAGGCCAGATTTGTGCAGTATACGACTGATTGTTGTCCTATGGACAGAGTCTCCCACCTCAGCTGTAGATCTCTGCAGTTCATCCAGAGTGATCATGGGCCTCTTGGCTGCATCTCTGATCAGTCTTCTCCTTGTATGAGCTGAAAGTTTAGAGGGACGGCCGGGTCTTCGTAGATTTGTAGTGGTCTGATACTCCTTCCATTTCAATATTATCGCTTGCACAGTGCTCCTTGGGATGTTTAAAGCTTGGGAAATCTTTTTGTATCCAAATCCGGCTTTAAACTTCTCCACAACAGTATCTCGGACCTGCCTGGTGTGTTCCTTGTTCTTCATGATGCGCTCTGCGCTTTACACGGACCTCTGAGACTATCACAGAGCAGGTGCATTTATACGGAGACTTGATTACACACAGCTGGATTCTATTTATCATCATTAGTCATTTAGGTCAACATTGGATCATTCAGAGATCATCACTGAACTTCTGGAGAGAGTTTGCTGCACTGAAAGTAAAGGGGCTGAATAATTTTGCACGCACACTTTTTCAGTTTTTTATTTGTTAAAAAAGTTTGAAATAGCCAATGAATTTCGTTCCACTTCATAATTGGGACCCACTTGTTGTTGATTCTTCACAAAAAATTACAGTTTTATATCTTTATGTTTGAGGCCTGAAATGTGGCAAAAGGTCGAAACGTTCAAGGGGGCCGATTACTTTCGCAAGCCACTGTATATAGGCCTTAGTGGTCCCCTAATACTGTATCTGAAGTCTCTTTTATATAGGCCTTAGTGGTCCCCTAATGCTGTATCTGACGTCTCTTTTATATAGGCCTTAGTGGTCCCCTAATACTGTATCTGAGGTATCTTTTATATAGACCTTAGTGGTCCCCTAATACTGTATCTGAAGTCTCTTTTATATAGACCTTAGTGGTCCCCTAATACTGTATCTGAAGTCTCTTTTATATAGACCTTAGTGGTCCCCTAATACTGTATCTGAAGTCTCTTTTATACAGACCTTAGTGGTCCCCTAATACTGTATCTGAAGTCTCTTTTATACAGGCCTTAGTGGTCCCCTATACTGTATCTGAAGTCTCTTTATATAGGCCTTAGTGGTCCCTATATACTGTATCTGAAGTCTCTTTTATATAGACCTTAGTGGTCCCCTAATACTGTATCTGAAGTATCTTTTATATAGACCTTAGTGGTCCCCTAATACTGTATCTGAAGTCTCTTTTATATAGACCTTAGTGGCCCCTAATACTGTATCTGAAGTCTCTTTTATATAGACCTTAGTGGTCCCCTAATACTGTATCTGAAGTCTCTTTTATACAGACCTTAGTGGTCCCTAATACTGTATCTGAAGTCTCTTTATACAGGCCTTAGTGGTCCCCTAATACTGTATCTGAAGTCTCTTTTATATAGGCCTTAGTGGTCCCCTAATACTGTATCTGAAGTCTCTTTTATATAGGCCTTAGTGGTCCCCTAATACTGTATCTGAAGTATCTTTTATACAGGCCTTAGTGGTCCCCTAATACTGTATCTGAAGTCTCTTTTATACAGGCCTTAGTGGTCCCCTAATACTGTATCTGAAGTCTATTTTATATAGACCTTAGTGGTCCCCTAATACTGTATCTGAAGTCTCTTTTATATAGACCTTAGTGGTGCCCTAATACTGCATCTGAAGTCTCTTTTATATAGACCTTAGTGGTCTCCTAATACTGTATCTGAAGTCTCTTTTATGTAGACCTTAGTGGTCCCCTAATACTGTATCTGAAGTCTCTTTTATGTAGACCTTAGTGGTCTCCTAATACTGTATCTGAAGTCTCTTTTATATAGACCTTAGTGGTCTCCTAATACTGTATCTGAAGTCTCTTTTATATAGACCTTAGTGGTCCCCTAATACTGTATCTGAAGTCTCTTTTATGTAGACCTTAGTGGTCCCCTAATACTGTATCTGAAGTCTCTTTTATATAGACCTTAGTGGTCCCCTAATACTGTATCTGAAGTCTCTTTTATGTAGACCTTAGTGGTCCCCTAATACTGTATCTAAAGTCTCTTTTATACAGGCCTTAGTGGTCCCCTAATACTGTATCTGAAGTCTCTTATATATAGACCTTAGTGGTCCCCTAATACTGTATCTGAAGTCTCTTTTATATAGACCTTAGTGGTCTCCTAATACTGTATCTGAAGTCTCTTTTATGTAGACCTTAGTGGTCCCCTAATACTGTATCTGAAGTCTCTTTTATGTAGACCTTAGTGGTCTCCTAATACTGTATCTGAAGTCTCTTTTATATAGACCTTAGTGGTCTCCTAATACTGTATCTGAAGTCTCTTTTATATAGACCTTAGTGGTCCCCTAATACTGTATCTGAAGTCTATTTTATGTAGACCTTAGTGGTCTCCTAATACTGTATCTGAAATCTCTTTTATATAGGCCTTAGTCGTGCCCTAATACTGTATCTGACGTCTCTTTTATATAGACCTTAGTGGTCCCCTATTACTGTATCTGAAGTCTCTTTTATATAGACCTTAGTGGTGCCCTAATACTGTATCTGAAGTCTCTTTTATATAGACCTTAGTGGTCTCCTAATACTGTATCTGAAGTCTCTTTTATGTAGACCTTAGAGGTCCCCTAATACTGTATCTGAAGTCTCTTTTATGTAGACCTTAGTGGTCTCCTAATACTGTATCTGAAGTCTCTTTTATGTAGACCTTAGAGGTCCCCTAATACTGTATCTGAAGTCTCTTTTATGTAGACCTTAGTGGTCTCCTAATACTGTATCTGAAGTCTCTTTTATATAGACCTTAGTGGTCCCCTAATACTGTATCTGAAGTCTCTTTTATGTAGACCTTAGTGGTCTCCTAATACTGTATCTGAAGTCTCTTTTATACAGGCCTTAGTGGTCCCCTAATACTGTATCTGAAGTCTCTTTTATATAGACCTTAGTGGTCCCCTAATACTGTATCTGAAGTCTCTTTTATATAGACCTTAGTGGTCTCCTAATACTGTATCTGAAGTCTCTTTTATGTAGACCTTAGTGGTCCCCTAATACTGTATCTGAAGTCTCTTTTATGTAGACCTTAGTGGTCTCCTAATACTGTATCTGAAGTCTCTTTTATATAGACCTTAGTGGTCTCCTAATACTGTATCTGAAGTCTCTTTTATGTAGACCTTAGTGGTCTCCTAATACTGTATCTGACGTCTCTTTTATATAGACCTTAGTGGTCCCCTATTACTGTATCTGAAGTCTCTTTTATATAGACCTTAGTGGTCCCCTAATACTGTATCTGAAGTCTCTTTTATATAGACCTTAGTGGTCCCCTAATACTGTATCTGAAGTGTCTTTTATATAGACCTTAGTGGTCCCCTAATATTGTATCTGAAGTCTCTTTCCCGAAATTCAGCCTGGGTGCAGAAATACAGCCACTAGAGCCAGTCCCACAATGAGCTTTCCTTAGGATGTGCCATTTCTGTGTCTGTAGCTATTGAGGAGGAGAGAGGGGGGGCAAGGTGGAGGGTGGGGGTGTGGCCTTGATCAACTGCCACTTTGCTTGCTTGTCTCTCTCTCATGGGCGGGCCAAATTCTCTGGGCGGGCAAAGCAGAGAAAGGGGAGGTAACCTTTCCCCTTATGACATCATAAAGGGAAGATTCCCGATTGGTCCATCTGAGCTTTCATTTTCTCAAAGGCAGAGCAGGATACCCAGGGCTCGGTTTACACCTATCACCATTTCTAGCCACTGGGGGACCATAGGCAGGCTCAGGGAACTCATATTAATGTTAAAAAACCTCATAAAGTGACATTTTCATGCCATGGGACCTTTAAACCAAATGTTGCACCAAACATTCAACTCAATGTTGCACCTTCGATTAATCGCGGTCTTTAGTCGCATTCTTTCAAATCTCAATTTTGATTTGAAAACCATTCATCGTTCAGCCCTAATCCAGAGGTTTCAAATTAAACTAACCTGTGGACTGTTGGAAGGAAACTGGAGCACCTGGAGAAAACCCACACAGGCACCGGGAGAGCATGCACACTCCACCCACAGTATAAAAATATATACACACAATAGGTTTTTAGCCCAGCATGGTCAAGTAAAACTAATTTGGCCAATGGATGACTCAGCTTCCTCAATCTCCTACATCAAAATGTATTTATAGCCAATTATAATGGATTGCACCTTTAGGAGGTCTGAAAAGAAAACAGCTCTGTTGTTCACAGCGGAGCCAGGAAGTTAAAGCGGCAATGAAACCAACCGCTGGATCCAGTTAATGAGATTTCACAGCAATGGTTCCCAGAGATAGCTGGGATCAGTCCCACGCCTCGGAAACACGTATCGTCCCCCGTGGCCCAGCAGCCGGTTGTGTCAGACCGTTCTCTCCTCTGCTTGACTCACTCATCCACTATTTGTCTAATTAAGAGTAATAATTACAAAAGGGGGAGAAGACTGCTATTGCTCCTGTAAAACCTTTTTTAGGTGCACAAGTCTGGGATGCACATTCTACGTTGCTTTCACAGGCTATTGATTGACTGTTCAATAGAATGAAAACGAATGAGCAGCTTTTTCTGATTAGGCACTATTTTTACTTTCATACACCCTCAGCCATAACACCCGCACACTGTGATTAAATAAATTTAAAAAAAGAGTTTGAACTTCATCCAGCCATTTAACTGTCATTTCAGTGTCACTTGCACTGGACATGATGCCTTCAAATAGATACTCATACATTGGTAAACTGATTATGGATTGTTAGGGTTGTATTGTATTTGTCTGCAATTTTCCTTGGTAACTATTAATCACTCACTCACACTTGGCTCCCACTGTTCATTTGGCACAGTCAAATCCAAGTAATTAGCAAACGCTGTGAAAATCCTACTGACAGAAGTGAAGATGCAGTCAACCAGAAGGTCACTGAAATCAGTAAGCCACCGTTTAGATCATTGATTTGGTCCTTCAGAAAAAAAAACTGTCAATTTCCTTGCTACACTGTAGAAAATAATGTGATAATCTGTATGTTTTTACTACAGAGTCAAAGGTGTATAAAGGCCCGGACACACCGAGCCGATAATCGGCCGTTGGACAGTCTGGGAAGGTCGTGACTCGAGTCTGTTCGGTGTGTTCCGTGCTGTCGTCCGTATAAGGGGCCGTCGGCATTCATTTTGGGCGATTTGTCATGTATAATCGGTGGGGAGGGCACTGCCGGCAATCGGACTCAAATGACCCATCTGATTGGTGGAGTGCTAACCAGGAAACAGGGAGCGGGATGAGCGTGACTAGAGTCTCTCAAAATCTGACGAAAATCTTTGTTGATCTGAAGTGAAGACAGATTCAGCAACTGCACGGCCTATTTCTCTCTTCAAATGTTTTCAGAAACACGTTTCAGTGAACTATTTTAGTACAATATGAGATCGTATTCTGAACGAGCCGCCATGACAGTCTGGCTTTGAACTTGAAACGTGATGCGTTCGTCCAATCAGCTGCCGGTTTTAATTTTTTGGGGCAACAATACAGATTATTGCTGTTATGGAGACGTATTACGTCTCGTTGCTTCGGTGTGTTCCGAGGAACTTTTTGGACCAACTCGGGGAGACTGATCAGTCCGACTGGCTTTTCTGCTGACGGTCGGCCGTCTGGTTGGCGTGTAAGCAGCTTTAGTCCCATATAATGAAGATGGACGGAGAGAACAATTGGACCACGCCTGTGTTCAAAACAAGCTTTGGATCAAAGGATCTTTTTTAGGCCAAAAAAAGTCTGAAACGATGGGGAGTGACGTGATCTGTGCCTTCCTAATGAGAAGTACTGAAGATAATATACTCAGTTTTATCTTCATTCAAATGAAGGCAGTTGTGTGACAGCCACAGCTTAATATCATTAAAGGGGTTTTTCCTTATCTGAATCGATGGTCCCTCAGCATACGACAGTGGGTGTTATACGCTGTAAAGCCCCTTGAGGCAAATTAAGGTTTATTGGGCTATATAAATGAAATTGACTTGACTCGAAACAAACAAGTTTTTTAAGACGTTTCGTTCAATCATGTTTGAAGGCCAGAAGTGTGAATGTTTTGAATGGCAACATTCAAAGTCAGGGTAAAAGGCTGCATCCCTTCAGCTCTTATCTGCAACAAACACTCAGTTTGTCCATTATTTAGCCAATGCATTGTAGTTACACATAGTAGCAAAGATGACCTTTGTCCTTAATACTTTTTTTTTTTTTAATGAAGGCCGTTACTGTACTGTAGTTACTGCAGCAGCTCCAGTCTCTGTTAGACACTTCAGTCCAAATGTTAGATTTATCTGGATTTTCTCAGGTGAAGCTACAGTGTTAGGCAGACACAGCCTTTGATTTTGTACAAGTTTCCCCCCCCACACACAAAAATAACAAATGTAATGATGCCTTCAGTCTCTCATCTTTTCTTTCATCATCTTCTGAGCCTAGTTCAAAAGCAGCTGTTGTTATCCACACTGTAACACAGTAAGTTAGAAATACTTGATAGCATTCAGTCTACACAAATGTCAAAGACTGATATTCCCACTTTCTTGGTGAGTGTTAGTGGTAAGTAGGTCTTCAGAGTGTGTGTGCAGACCAAAGCATTGTAAGGCTGAGACGATAGTCTCAGTCCCGTTGCAACTCCGTGGACTAAGATTATTTTAGTCCAAAGAGGACTTTAGGAAATTAAGCTCAGTCTAGTATGGAATAATGTTCTCTGTCATTTTAAAGCTGAAGTGCGGAACATTTGTCTCCCCCCCCTCTGGCAGTGAGAGTAATTACACAAACATTGTCGACGTGGTGAAGAAAAGCAGTGGGATTCATAATAACTCTGCGTTGCTGTAACCCCCCGCCTGTAAAAGTATTGTGTAATACAGGTAGACTGAGCGTGTAACCAATCAGATTGCCAGAATAATAACTTACGCTGTAAGTGAGCAAGGTTAGTTGATGGCACTTTGTGTACTGCTCATGTAACAATGTTGTTGTGTGGTTAATGAACTATTAGTTCTCAGTACAAATAGGCTGTATCGGCATCCTTCTGATAAAGGTCCCATAATGCAATTTGCATGTAACAGTACAACTGTGAATCACATATGGACAATTTCTGTTAAAATAGTAATAATTAGTCTACATCCACGACGTTCTACTTCCGGGATTGCTCCGGTGCTGCCCGGAAACTGCACTCTTAAGAAATAAATCCGTAAAATAACAGTGACTTTACTCAAAAAACGAAAATTTAGAGTGTAGTTACAGTAAAAATACAGAACATTTTCAGTTAAAAAAAAAATATATCTTCCATACAAGGCTGCTCCGTTAGTAAACTTGTAAAATGAATCTGTTCTTTAATGAATTTTTAGCTTGTTTTTGACACATATATTTACCCTTTTGGTGTTTGGCCCTTTATGCTTTGTTGAAGCACGCTAATCCAATCATTTACAGCTTTAATACAGACGGATACAGACGCCTCCAAGGCTGACAAAAGTTGTCGGAGCACAAATAAAGGTCCCATAATGCAATTTGCATGTAACAGTACAACTGTGAATCACATATGGACAATTTCTGTTAAAATAGTAATAATTAGTCTACATCCACGACGTTCTACTTCCGGGATTGCTCCGGTGCTGCCCGGAAACTCAGCTGGATGACACTCTTTTTGGCTGGATGTCTTTCTTTGTGTTGGTATTTGTGTCCCGTTCTTGTCCTGTGTGTCACTTAAATGCACATCCTTACACCCAACCCACAATTTCTTCCTAACCCTAACTAAGTCGGGACAACAAGGGGTCTGTCAGTATGTTGTTGAGTTAGGAGCGACAATATCACTCAGCATTGTGTAAACTCATTTGGCAAGGGCTTGAACGTAACAACCGTTCATTTATATCTATACGTTTTTCCCGCTTCGGTCCTCCTACAGGTTGGAAGGAGAACTGTCCATTACATTACATTATCCAGTTCATTCCAACTACAGATCCGCTACCTGATCTGGCAAACTAGCATAATGTAATGGACAATTCCGCTTCCAACCTGTAGGGGGACCGAATCGGGAAAAGTTCTCTAGTGTTGCTTTAACAGTAGTGCTGTTTATACAGCAATATTCCTTGTCCTTAACAAATGTGTAATGGTTAAGATTCTACTGCTATATATTTGTATACTGCAAGAACTCAGTATGCTAGGCATACAGCAGCAGTCTAGAAACCAGACAGACGTGCTCCAACACTGCCTTCATTAAACATAAGGGTTTATTGGTTGCAAGAAACTATATGTCACTCAAACCAGAGTGTGCAATGTCTTTAAATTGCACCAATTGCAATTTAACACCAAGAATTTACAATGTACAAAAACATGGAAACATGAATGCAGATGCTCATTTGCTAGAGTCAACAAGAAGCTACAAAAAGCATAAGATATCAAAGTCCCCAGACTTTTTACCATTTGACCCCGAAGAGTGTGACTGGTAGCAGGCAACTGCAAACTGCTAATACAAAAAAAAAAGGAAACAAAGAAGTCCTACGGCCATCTGTTCTACACAGCCTGCGTGATAACGTATGCACAAGCATGTCACATTTCACAAAAAGGAGCCAATCAATGTCCCCTCTCCCTGCTTATCTGCGTACAGACAGGTCAGTCACACTTGTGTCATATTAACAATTCAATTCCCGGATCCCAGCTTCAACACAAAGGACAGCACAGATGCAAGCACAAAAGCTCTGTCTTTTTAAATGTAACTCATTATGAAAACAAACATCTTGCCTGATTAAGTGAAGCATGGACACACAGGGATACAGAAATAGCATTTGGTTTCCTTTATTCTTCTGTAAAGAATAAATGGCATGAATGCCATTGAGCACGCACAATGGAACTATCCTGATTTTGGACATACTTGCCATGGCGTGCCTAAGAATGCATAACGCTCCACACTGTGTTAATGCTCACTGTGTTAATCCTGTCATTCAAAGTGCCTCCAGAACGTTTACATCTATCCTATTATCCTAATTAATTAGTCCAATAACAACAGGGTCAGTTTGCTTTCCTGCGAACAATTACGTTGTAATGAGGATCTGGAAACAGGTAATGATGGGTAACAAGTGAAGCGAGAAATCCACCAGGGGTCAAACAAAGTCAGAGATGGGGCGATAAACAGAGAGGGCTGAGTGGAAGAAACACAGGCAGCGACAAGGACAGTGAGGAAAATGAAGTAGGAAGCAGAGCAAGTGATTTGTTTAAAGGGGAGCTATGCAGTTTTTTTTAGCTTAATTTACCTTAACTGAACAGCTTCGGAGTCATTGGAATG
The DNA here is from genome assembly GCF_010015445.1 of Perca fluviatilis. Taxonomy (NCBI): domain Eukaryota; kingdom Metazoa; phylum Chordata; class Actinopteri; order Perciformes; family Percidae; genus Perca; species Perca fluviatilis. The sequence continues at coordinate 33,602,870 of NC_053127.1, forward strand.
GTTATTATGACTTTTTTCGAGGAAAGCGAAGAAATTGCCAAAAACTGCATAGTGCCCCTTTAAAAGGAAAGTGTGAATATATCTTATGTACTTATTCAGAGGACTAACAAGTTACCTGAGGAGGAGAGGAGTTTCCAGCTGATGGAAGGCTCTGGTTTACCGCTGGCTTGGCACATCAGGGTGACATTGGAGCCTTCATTTACCACAATATCTTTCGACAGGTTGATGATTTCTGGTGGCACTGTGAAAGCAAAGGAAAAAATGGGTAAAGGGAAATAAAGGAGAACAATTGTACACGTCAATTTGTGCTTTTTTTTTGTTGTTTTTAAGACATGTCTCCTCTAAGTTGCTCTACTGTAACTTCAAGGAAGTGTATATATGTAGCTGGAGAAAACCTGTAAAGTCTGCAAGCTATAACTGGAATGCTGCTTTCAAAGAAAAATGGTTTAGTGAAAGAATGGCAAAGGACAATTAAAATAAAAAAGTAAAAAAGAATAATAATATATATCAAGGTTGATATGATATCATATGGTTAGTGTATTTCTATAAACTGTGCTGCAGGAATGGCCCATCTCTTGCAATGGACCAATGGACCTTTTCACAGCAGACATTTGGACTTGTTATAGTAAGAAAAGCACAGCTGAAATTGATAACCTTAACGATGGCTCAATTCCATAGTGTCCTAGTAAGCTATTTCAGTGAGTCAGCATGCACAATACCAGGACCTCTCCTAAGTGGAATGCAGCCATCAGTAATGGTTTAATACCAGGGTCTCTCCTAAGTGGAATGCAGCCATCAGTAATGGTTTAATACCAGGGCCTCTCCTAAGTGGAATGCAGCCATCATTAATGGTTTAATACCAGGGTCTCTCCTAAGTGGAATGCAGCCATCAGTAATGGGTTTGAATACACCTGTGCTTTTCCTATGACATGTCAACATGTCTGCCGTGAAAAAGGTCTATTGCCTCTTACGGTCTACACTAAGTGGTAAACCAGACATTTAATTGCTATTAGTAGTATTTTGGGATGTTAATTAATTTGCAATCATTGCTGACACTGAATATGATTATAATCAGGCATGGACAGTTTGTTTTTTTGTTCACCCCACATTTGTCAGGGAATGTGCAGGCTTGGACCCAAAATGCGGAAGGTTGAGACGAGGAGGACAGTGTGCAGGTCTTGAAGGTTTATTTAAATAAGACAGATCCAACAAAGGAAAGGTTTCCTAAAGCAGGCAGGTAGAAACTGGCAACCGAGATCCAAACTAAAATCTATATACTGGAAACAAAGAAGAGCAAAATCCAGGAAAAACTCAGCAAATGACACGTTACGACGACGACCGGACAACAGACAAAGAAAGCACAGAGACTAATGCTGCGTTCATGTCACCTCGGAGTAACAGGGACCACCACCGTGGTTACGTTGTTTTTCCGACTCTCAGCATTCACATGGTCGGGATACGTGTTCTTCTTCTTCTGTTATATTGGCGTGTGGCATAACAACTTGTTGCATGACTGCCACCAACGGTTGGCCCTAGCCTAGAGCATCAGGTGTGTGAAAACATGGCCGAAATAACAAAAAGATTTGCTGCTGTTTTCTTATGCAAGCATCCACACAATACATCGCCAGGTGTGTGTTTGTGTTATCTGCAGGACAACCAACGGGCCTCTTTATGAATAATTGTAAATTGTAAATTGTATGTCTGTGTATGTTTCTTGGCAGAGGCATTTGTCCACAATAAACAGTTTATTGTCATTGAAATATGTTCAGTGAACCAAAGTCGCCTCCATCAAACGTCAGCAAAATCCAGCCCGAGTTTCCCACCTCTGATTCCCAGAGGAAGTTGCGTGAATGGTGACGTTTTCACTCGGAAAAACGTTTTTCCGATGTTCATGAACGCACGGTAAATACACAAGGTAACAAGGGTGAAACAAGGGACAGGTGACACGAGGGCTCACGAACAGGTGAAACACATCAGGGAGGGGCAGACAATCACAGAGGCGGGAAAACACAAGGCAGGAAGTAAAGCAAGACATGACACAGGAGAAACAGACACTACAAAGTAAAATAGGAAACTGAAGCATAAAACATACACACATGGTAAAACACAATGAATACAGAAACATGAAAACAGGGAATAAATTAACACAATAAAACAGGAAAAACATGACCAATAACATTTGAGTTGAGAGTATATTTTAACTTGACTGGAAACAAGATGGATCTGTGACGTCATGTTTTAGTCACTCTGGCAGATGAGTTTGGTTCCCCTCCCCTTTCTAGCAACTTAAGATCTGACGGGTCAATGCCAACCGTTTTTATAATATAGGCGTGTATAAGTAGATGACTTTAAAGAGGAGCGTCTGCGTCCTGGCTGCTGAACAGCAAGTGGCGAGGCCACGGTTTCCAAGAAAAACTCGTGGGGATTATTGTGAATGAAGTTCACGTTAAGTACAGCGCAAAGTCACCTGTTACATTGCTTTGATGAGTTGAGTCTATCCGATCGCATCCAGATGCATTTTGGTCAACGCCCCTTAAGATATTGAAAATTAAGTGAGAGGTTCCAGACTAATTTGCATTTGCGATTTGTTCTGGCAATGTCAGGCTAGATTTTTTAAATTACGAGAAACACAAAAAGCTGGTGTAAAGGCAATACGCGTTATTATGGAACCCACTGCAGTTCTGGGCAAGACCTGCCCTTCGATAGCATTCACGCGCTACGATTGGCCAGGCGTCAATGATCACGCGAGGTACAGGAAGACGTGTCAGTCGCATTCATTCATGAGACAATCCCCATTCCTTACTCCAATGACAAAGTCAATATCCCCTTTTGCAACACACAAATCAATTAATGGATAAGCAAATGTTATCATTGTATGTTTAATTCACTCTGCTTTGTGTCAGACATGTTTAATTCCCTATGGCCAAGTAAAGCTTTGAATCCAACAAAGAGAGAGCGACATATTCTCCTTCTTGCCTTAAGTCCATGAAACTGGTTAGCCAGCAGTTCTTGTCATTCACAACGGTCTACTAAGAAGCTCAGGGGCTTGCACAGGACTTCCTATGGGTCAAAGGTAAAAACAAAAGGGGCTCCTGTACCAAGGGGCTCCTGTACCACATGTATTTAGCCAGGATGGGGTTAATTGTACCCTGGGGTCACAAGGGGGTGGTAGAGGCACTCCGAACACAGCACACACCACTGACCAAGCTATGAATGTACCTACAGTAACTTTGCTAAGTAGTAAACATATTGCACAATTACTGTATTATCTTCAGGGGTGAATGACTATTAAGTTCACAATGCACAGTACCTGCTCAGCTACTAACAGCACACAGACACAGGTAGAGACTAGGTAGAGACTAGCAGGTAGTGATGGCCAAATGAAGCCTCATAAAGCTTCGTTAAAACATTTCCTTCATTTTCTAACCCCAATAGATGGCACTCTTGGTTTAAAGAAAAAGGCTTGAGGAATGTCAATGCAGTGTGCTTTTAACCCTTTGTTGAACAGAGAGCGCCATCTAGTGAGCTAAAAAATAAAGAAAATGGTTCACAAAGCTTTATGATGCTTCATTTGGCCATCACTATGTGATGAACATATTGTAGTGGAGCATTTTGTAGTTAACCCTAGAAAGGCCAGCATTCCATTTAGTCCTAAAACTGCAGAGCGGGTAATATTTACCCGCTGCCGAAACAGCCTCAGCCCTCGCAAATATGGCATTTCTTGAAGCAGTTAAGTTATTCATATTTTTTTTTTTAAACAAGTATGACTTGACAAAATAACTATTTCAAAGTCACTTTAGGCTCTTTCTTACAGATAAAAACACACACGCACAGGCTGTTACTGCACTCTCAGTGCGTGCTCCCAGTTGCAGACACTAGTGATGGCCAAATGAAGTTTCGGGAAGCAGTGTCTTTATTTTATTAGCCCACTAGATGGAGCTCTTGGTTTTAAGAGAAAGTCCTAAGGCATTGCAATTCAGTGTATTCCCAACCCTTTGTTGAACACAGAGCGCCATCTAGTGGGCTCAGAAAATAAAGACACTGCTTCACGAAGCTTCATTTGGCCATCGCTAGTAGACACTAGTGTCCCGACACTAAAGAATATAAATATTTACATGTAGTATAGCTAGTGCAGTAGGCTAATGTCAGAAATGTCTACATGAGTTGCTTTTAACTAGAATGTGTAACGTTATCGCTGGACTGTAACTGAGGCACCTGTCTCGTCCACGTATGAGGGCTGCTAAGCTGCCATGATAAGGGCAAGCTGGGCGCTCCTCATCATCACATGGAAATTCCTCATCTGATGAAACTGACGGGTCAGTGATCCCTCCCCGATCATACTGTATTCTCCCTCACTCATGTCCAAATCTAGCTTGCTCTCGCTGCTCATATGGCAGCCGCCTTGTCAAAAAGACGTGTAAACAATACGCGTTGCTAGGCGACCGGCCGTGTTGTGAATGCTGAGCACAGCAATATACAGTACAGCGGGGGTGAAACTTAACCGCTGGCGGTTTTAGGTATAAATGATCATATTTTCATTTTCTTTATACCACACCCAGCATAACTCACTAGATGATTAATAAACCCATTTTAAGAAGGCATGGACTGAGAGATGAAGGGGTGTTATAATAACATGCATTTAAAAATGGCAATGGGCACATTTTACCTTTCTATTGTTAAAGAGACAGATGTTTCTCTCAGGACTTGGTAGAGACCAAAACCAGAGAGTAAATCTTGGACATATGTTTACCAGGTGGACACAGGAGACTGTCCTCCCCTGAAAAACGGCCACATAAGTCTTTTGTTCAGGCAGCAATTACGATGCATATTTAGGTTCATAGTGGCGGTGCGTAAGAGCACCAAAGTCCACGTAAGGAGGAAGGTTTGGATTACGGTTACGTTTAGAGTTGCGGGTGTGAATGCTCCTCTGGCTCGCATTTTCTGCTAACGCTAGGGGCGTTAATCTATGAAACGCACCTGTGGGTTGTTTTAAAGGGTGAGATTTGAACCACTTATATAGTATGGTTTGGAGGACTTGTTGGGACACAAACATGACAAATGCATACTAATGTTGCTCTGTGTGCTGCAATTTCACCATTTCAACTTAATAGGGGTGATATGTCAGTGTTTTCTGTCTAGTCTGTTTCTGTTGCTCCCAAGTGGCTGAAAATCAGTTCAAGGTCTACCAAATGCTGTGGAGCTTAACAACTGAGCGAGGCAAGCTTGAAATACTGAACAGGTGAGGCACGGCCCGAGCTTAATGTATACATTCAGGTTCAAAATAAGTGAAGTGGCAAGGAGACTGAACAGGGGAAGGCGAGTTGGAAGATGCAAGTGAGGAGCTTGTTGCAAACACTGGAGCAGCTGTGGCTCAGTGGTAGAGCGTTCGCCTGCCAATCGGAAGGTTGGTGGTTCGATCCATACCCCTGCAGTCCCATGTCCAAGTGTCCTTGGGCAAGACACTGAACCCTGAGTTGCTGTGCATCCGAGTGTAAATGTATGTGAATGTTTATCTGATGAGCAGGTGGCACCTTGTACAGTGTGTGAATGGTTCTTGTACTATGTAAAAGCGCTTTGAGTAGTTGTTAAGACTAGAAAAGCGCAATATAAAAACAGTCCATTTACTGGTGAAAGCTTGCACCTCTTAATTTGTCTGACTTGCTAATACTCATTATGTCTCAGCAGTTTTCAAAAGTGGAGATTCTACAGCAGAAAAGTGGTCGTAGCGATATAGTGTCTTTAAAAAAAATCTTCTGTTTATGGGTGTGACATCTCGTTAGCTTGAACGAGCATGGTCGACAGACAGCACTGTTTGCTCTGTTCCCTGCACTAACATTTAATGTCACCCTGCACATGGATACAATTAGGCTCTGAGAACTATATCCAGAAGCACACTGTCGCCCTTGGAAACATGTTCAGAGCCCGTGAACACATTTCCACAGCACAGTACATTCCATGAAGTTCACAAAGATTTTGTTTTCTTTCAAACAACTACAAAGAATATCTGAATGGGGTAATAGCACTTCACCTGTTTTCAATGCAGTTTCACTTTTTAAGAACTCCTGAAGATTACTGCACTAGTACTAAATTGATTCAAAATTAATTCTTAAAGCATGTTTAGTTGTATTGTGTTTGCACTTTCTGCTGTATAAACTGGAGCTACTGCAAAAATGTATTGATTTCTTAGCAGCCAGAGAATTGTATGGCTCCCAGTCTTTTTCTCAAGGCAGACTGCTTAATCAAGCTGTCTTCTAAATGAACTATTGGACAGATGCTCTCAGGCACCACCTTAACTATCCACAGTGCATGGAAGGAATACTACTGTGTAGAATTGTACAGCAGGTCTGTGAAATACATCTCTGGGAAATGAGTTTCATTTCCAGGTTCATAATGTTCACATGCAGCACTTACCCAGCAAAAGGATAATCATTTCACATAAATAAAAGCCAGCTTTATCACAGATGTTTCAAATACTGCAAATGACGTCAAACAGTGCTGAAGGCTAAACCTTATACAGCACCGCGCAAATTGCCTCTGAACAAGCAAAGGATAGATCTATAATACCAAGCACTCTGTTCAGGAGAGATATTACTAAGTCCACTGAGAGTGCTGCTCCAAGGTGAAGACAGATGGTTACAATCAGGGCTATAAACCTGCATGTGTGGATCAACCTTCGTAATGCCCTTTCCATCTGTATAGACCACTCAGAAGAACCGCTGAAATGATCAGGTAATGAGATCAAAGAGCTACTCCTATTACATAAAAAAATCTACTTTTTTTACACTACTTTTTTGGAAAGAAAAACCAACATGGATGGAAGTCCACAGTAGGTCTGAAAGGATAGTGTAGAACTTGTCCAAGCCGTGGATAAAGACAGACCGTTTTGATGACTTTTGACTTGATGAAAACTAAATGACTTGAGAGTCAAATTGGAAGTTAATGACTCCAGACCTGACTAAACTTGAGGCATGATGACTCGGATGACATGTATTCATAACTTTTAAAGTTGTAAGTTGTAATTAAGCTGTTCAATGTAAAATAATATAATTTAATGTTGTCACATTTCTGTCTAACCATCAAGTCGGCAGCGGCAGCTGCATAGCATACGTGAATCATGACATGATTCATGACGTGAAGTCATGAATCATGTCATGATTCATGACGTGAAGTCATGAGTGGATGATTGGCCGTCGGTCAAACTCCTCGCTATGGCAACACATAACATCAAAGAGTCCTGATGAAGCCTCATTGGTCGGACCAGACCACCACAATGACTACGTGGCTGTGCCACAAGTAATCTCTTTTGGAATTAAAGATTTCACGCAAGACGGAAAAAGGCGAACTGCTGAATGCAAGATCTGCTCATCAAAAATGGTGTTTTTGTACTAGTTATACAAACTAGCCAATCATTTTATTAGAAGGGCTACTAATACCTTGTCTTTTCTCGTCATATATACAGGATCCTACAGCTAAGAGTGCTTTATCTTGGGTGTAAGAAAAATAAAGTGACTTGATTTGGGATTTGACTTGCCTTAACTAAGGACTCGACTTGACTAGACAGAACCTGTTACCTGACCCGAATAAAATAACTCGAGACTTGCTCAAGATTTGGACCAAATGACTTGAGACTTACTTGGGACTTGAGCAAAGACGACTTCAGTCAACACTGGCCCTAATTAATTCAGGAGTGTGGAGACATGGTGGTCAAAATATGATGTACAAGTATTTTTTATTCTGTTTGATATGGTTGCCTGTATTGGATACACAGATAAGCTCTCCTGAATTAGACAATACCATTTCACAGACAAATACATTCTTTTCAAAAGAAGCAGGCCAGTTGAGTGCCTTTCATCTCAATATTTAGTAAATAAAATATTAATAAAATATTAAGTTTAAAGTAAACACCGTCCTCTTGTGCACAGCTCTGAATATACTTTGCATAATAATATATGAATAGAACAAAAAGATTGAAAACACAAAACCCCACAAATGAGCTGCTTATTATCGCCAGAGTTCTTCGAAGTAACAAAGTAAATGAATAACTTTCTAAAAATGGTTAATTTACAGAATGTTTTTTTTTCTGTCAGTGGTGTATTTAACCCTTGTGTTGTCCTTTGGGTCACAGTGACCCGAAGGACAACACAAGGATTATGTACTTCCATTTACTTTGTTGAGAATTGCTCTCTAAACAAGGGTTAATACAGCACCTTAGTTCTTGTTTGTACAGCATTTTGGTCAGCTTAAACTGTGTTTAAATGTGTTCTAGAAATAAACTTTACTTACTTACTTTACACAAACAGGGTTTAGAGAGCAATTCTCAACAAAGTAAAGGGAAGTACAAAATCCTTGTGTGGTCCTTCGGGTCACTGGGACCCGAAGGACCACACAAGGGTTAAACATAAATTGTATAACAATATTTACATTGTTGACTTTATATAAGGGTGGTGATAGCGCAGTGGACACATGCCTTTGGTGTGAGAGACCTGGGTTCAATTCCCACTGTGATACATTGACCAATGTGTCCCTGAGCAAGGCACTTAACCCCAAGTTGCTCCAGAGGTGTGTGACCTCTGATATATATAGCAATTGTACGTTGCTTTGGATAAAAGCATCAGCTAAATGAAATGTAATGTAATATAATATATGGATGATTGTTGATTTATCACTGAGAGATTTTTTCAAATATTAACAGTGTGTCTCCATGAATAATTCCTTGACTAAATTTTAACTTCATTAATCATTTGAAAGAATTCCCTTATTTACTCTTATTTCTCTTTAGTCACGCATTGCCGGACATATCTCCACAGCGCTGTGGAGTAAGGTCTGGCTGCACTACAGATGCATACTGGGATAGGAGAAAAAAACTCTCCGGGTTGTTTGCATTTCTTTAAACCAATCACAGTCCTCTTGGGCGGCGCTAAGCTCCGGATGCAGCGACGGTGGTTTACAACAACAAATTACAACAACCCTATCATCAAAAAAGAACATTAATGTTAATATTCAAATATTTAATCGCATGATTGCCAATAGTTAACTATTTTTATATTAATTGCAAACTAATCACACATTTGTTATCTGTTCTGAATGTACTTTACTGTACAAATAATGTAGCTCATGCTTTACAGCAACAGACACATTGTACTAGTCTGGTCAGCTAAATGTAACAATGTAATGTAACAATGTCATTGTGTTTAACCACACGTGGGAAAATAACGGCTCCCAAAAACATCCACTTCTACTGAGTGGGATCAAAACCGTGTGAGAGAAACTGTGATGGCTCATTGGAGGCTATGTGCCCCACGGGGCATATGCTCCAACGGGAGTTGTCTGGCCGCTGCAGTCATGTTGCGTGCACTCATCATTGGTCAGTGCGATGACTCTATGTTCAATGTCCCGCTGTCTGGCTACTGGCAGAAAGTACTCTGTGAAAGGCATCTCCTCTATCTTCATAACAGTCAAAGCGTGCGACCGAAGTTCCCACTGTGGGTCAAAATAACGTGCAGTGACCCCGAGGTAACTGTGATTACTGAGAGAAATCTCCGGTGAGTGCAGCCGTGCTGCATCGCTTCCTGAGTTCCCAAACCACGGAAGCGGCAAAGGTCCAAATCACAGAATGCGTGTGTGTTAATTTCTTGTCAAAAAAAATAATTGTTGCGTTTAAAGAAATTGGCATTAACTTGTTATTATCGTGTTCATTTTGACAGCCCTAATAATATTGCTATTTTGCAAAACCCCAGGATACATTCAATTACGAGGTTGTATTTTTTGTCTCCTAGTGCCAACATTTTTAAGAGTGTAGCTGAATAAAGTATATGTGTATGGCAGATACAGTATGGTTAGGGTTATATCTTATGGTAAATAAACTATGTTTAAGGTTAGGAAACATAAGTACTTATGGGGAGTAAGAAAGGGAAAAATCGTGGTTGCACTTAAAGGTGCTGTAGGTAGGATTGTGAAGATCCAGGACTTAGCCAAACAATTTTAACATCGACAACTTCTCAGTCCCTCCCCCCTTTCTGCTAAAGCCCAAAACAGTCTCCTAAGCCCCTCCCCCCACAAGGGAGAATGAATGTGTGTGCTTGAACAGTGATTGACATGCAGTTAGACACCCCATCTGGCCCTGATTGGTGCATCTGAACAGGGAGTGGTGGATTTTTGAAAATCCCACTACAGGCTGTAGGTGGAGCCAGAGGAGCTGGATTTTTTTTTTTTATGACCTGCTTCATGTAGTTCTACTGGAACATAGGGTCAGTTTCAGCTAATAGGACAGAAAGTTAGTTTTATAAGTCTTACCTACTGCACCTTTAATTGCAAGTTTGTGACAGGATGTAAACACCGATCTCCTGCATGAAAGTCTGACTTGTTTCACATTCACTGCACAATCCCACACCCTTTATTTCTGCCAAAGGATATTCACTGGCCCTGAACGTTAGCATTGCATGAGGTGTAGAATCCTCCAATATGTACATAAGTGTGGCCACTGGACCGTTTGTATTTATTCCCGACACAGCCAATGTACGTTAGCTGTGAGCATGTCTGCAGGAGTGTGCCTGTGTTTATGTTCAGCTCAGTCTCTGACTGATCTTAGAACTCAGCAGAAAGTCCAGCTCTCTCTCTTATTTCCAGTTTCTTTTCTTTTTTCCTCTCGTCTGTACCATTTAGAAGCAGATTCATAAAGCCCGGGATTAGGCAAATGTTTCAGTCAAATTGAAATATTTTCAACTTGCATGGAGATGACAGGTCTTTGCGTTCTAGCTGAACACACGGTTAGAGTACTGAGCTGCATTAGAAAGGGATCACATCATGGCCAGTGTAGAGGGGTGAAATGAATACAGCAGGAATTACCAATAACTCTTTAAATATACATATGGGCTTGGGAGTATTGCATAAAAATAGACTTAGTCTCGCATGACCAGACCATCATCCACAGCGCTGCGGAAGAGGGTCTGACTAGTCCACACAGCATTCTGGGATGGGAGAAAAACGTGCTATGGTTTATTGGCATTTCTTTAAACCAATCACAATCGTCTTGGGTGGGGCTAAGCTCCGGACGGAGCCACGGTGCCTCTGCAAAATAGCCTCGGGAAGGAACTTGTTTTGGTGGAACGTGTGTACGTTCAAAAGTAGTTTTAGTCGTGCAACAGAAAACTCAGATTGGACAGATAGTCTAGCTAGCTGTCTGGATTTACCCTGCAGAGATCTGAGGAGCAGTTAACCATAGTCCTCACAAACCCACCGGAGGTTAGAACGCCAACACAAAGAAAGAGGAAGGTGACAGGATATCCAGCCGAAAATGAGGGACATCTGGCGGAATTTCCGGTAGCACCTGAACAATCCCAGAAATGAAACGTCGTCGATATAGACTACATTCTAAATCAATCTAAAAGGATTAAAAACCAAGTGACAGAACAGCTGTCACTTGGTAGGATGTAGAGCAGCACTCCACGTTTGAAAAGGTGAGCCAATGTTAACAGGGCAGTATCCCGAGGCTGTGGATGTAACATCAATGTTACTTTTAGTTGGCTATCATCCATTCGTATTCAGTAGGCAATAAAGGAATATTACCATGGTAATGTTATCTGCCGTAATTTGATTTAGCTGCTTGATTCAAGCTCGACCCAAACAGTGAACAGCATTTTAGTGAACAAGTGAGTGAATTCAGCCTCAGAATGATTCAGCTCTGCAGCCGAGAGGACAGCCGGCTGCAATAATGACGAGTGGACAGAACGGCAGGGTGTTCAAACAGCAGAGTTTAGGGATAACAACGAAGGATCGCCGGGTATTGTATTACTGCAGAGCAGAGTGACACGGGCACTATGTGTGTGACCCGTTACAGCCGTCTACATACAGGTGGACAGTGTTGTCTTTCTGTCAATGCTGCAATAGATGAGAAAACACCTGTAACCATGGTAACTCTACACATCAAAAATGGCAGCAGATGTAGCCTCAGGAAGGTGACCGACATCTGGCCGAAATAAAGGACATCCAGCAAAATTTCCGCCGGAATTTCCGGCGGCACCGGAGCAGTCCCAGCAGTGGAACGTCGTGTATATAGACTAAAGTAGACCTATTTTCAGGGAAAGTCAATATTTGTGTGTTGTATTTATCTGGAGTCAACTAAAATAAAGGGGACAAAAATCGTTTCAACACATTTACAGATTTACATCGTTTTAATTGTTTTAATTGCTTGATTAATGTATCTGTTAATGATCATAATACATGTATTTAATATGTCCACATACAGTACGTTAGCCATAGCCGTTAGCATTCTGATGTGACAACTTCATGGGTACATTTCAATTATAACTGCTCTTGTGTGGTGTGTTAACATTTACATACAGACATCTGAAGATGTATCTGAGTGTCTCCAGACATATAAATAACACGTCTAAATCTGACATCTGAAGATATCGTTGATGGCTGCGTAGGCTGTGATGATGACTTCTGGATGCCTCACACTTATTAGGTTTCCCTGAATAAACATTGTTTTTTTCTTTTCTTTCTTTATTCCTGACAAATCTCTCCAAGCTAACTTTTTGTCATTTCCATTTCAAAGTAACAAGGAAACATCTCTGTTTTGACATTTGAGGATCATCAACTAAAATCCCACGAATTGAGCATCACCAGTGCTTTAACTTGTTTCAGTCACATCAGACTTGTTTGTAAGACACAATCTCTATGAATAATTTATTGGATGTCAGTTTAATCCCCATTTACCCTTCATGAATGACAAAAGCATACCGCAAGCGACTCAGCATTGCTTCTGTTTAGCTGTGGTGCAAGAGGCCAAGGCTGAACCACTGTGCAATCAAAAGAAAAGGTTGAGTTTCCAATTTATTTAATACAAGCTGTCAGGTTATCAAAGTCTTGGACATATCTTAGGGTTATGTTGCTAATTATAATACACTTTGAATATAGCGTAATCCTGTTCATAATCCTTGTTTGCTCTGACAGCGTGATGGATTAAGGCAAATGAGTCGGCTGAAAAACCAAGACAAGTGTGCCGTAGATCATAACACTCGAGTGGAAATGAAAATCTATCTAGTCTGCTACTGTTCAATCTGATGGTTGAAGTAGAGAAAACATGGCAGGGGATCACCAAAGTCATTAGGTTTTATCATTTGGGAACCATTATTGTCCATCCATCCATTAGATGTTGAGATATTTAACAGGATAAGTGATTATATTGACCTGCTGTTGGCGTCAGAGATGAGGACTTGAGTTTGAGACTCGAACACTAGTCGCATTTAAGTCGCACACACAGTGACTCAAAAGACTTCAGACTTGACTCGCACTCTAGATGCGGGACTTGTGAACAATCTTTATTTGAAGGCAATGCCTGATGAGTTGACTGTAACCTATAACCTACCTACGTAACACGTGACGTATCTGCTGCGCGCGGCCACATATAAGCCATTCATCATAAGCTTTAGCTTTAAACAACAAGGCCCAAACAAAAGAAGCGCTGAATGCAAAATATGTGGACTCTTACTCAGTGTCTTGTCCACACAACATTCCTGGATAGGAGAAATACGTGCTCTGGTTTATTGCCATTTCTTTAAACCAATAACAATCGTTTTTTGGGGGGCGCTGAGCACCGGAAGGAGCAACGGTGCCTCTGCAAAATAGCCTCGGGAAAGAACTTTGATGCAACATGTGTAAAATAGTTTTTAGTTGTGCAACAGAAAACTCCGATTGGACAGATAGTCTAGCTAGCTGTCTGGATTTACCCTGCAGAGATCTGAGGAGCAGTTAACCATAGTCCTCACAAATCCACCGGAGGTTAGAACGCCAACACAAAGGAAGAGGAACGTGACGGAGATCCAGCCGAAAATGAGTGACATCCGGCGGAACATCCGGTGGCACCTAAACAATCCCGGAAATGAAACGTTGTCGATATAGACTACTTGAGACTTGGACTCTAGCTCAGAGACTTGAGACTTGGACTCTAGATCAGAGACTTGACGTGGACTCCAGCTCAGAGACTTGAGACTTGATTTGGACTCTAGCTCAGAGACTTGAGACTTGATTTGGACTCTAGCTCAGAGACTTGAGACTTGACTCGGACTCTAGCTCAGAGACTTGAAACATGACTTGCACTCTAGCTCAGAGACTTGAGACTTGACTCAGACTCTAGCTCATAGACTTGAGACCTGACTCGGACTCTAGCTCAGAGACTTGAGACTTGACTCAGACTCTAGCTCAGAGACTTCAGACTTGACTTGGACTCTAGCTCAGAGACTTGAGACTTGACTCGGACTCTAGCTCAGAGACTTGAGACTTGACTCTAGATCAGAGACTTGTGAGCATCTCTGGTTGGTGTTACATGAAAACATCACAGTTTCGCTAGAGTCACTAGGATTTGTCCTCTGGACAACATGGTTATCTGTACAAAATTTCTTGGCAATATTTAATACTTTAGTCTGGACCAAAGCAGTGAAGACTGACTAACATGGCAACCTGCTTAATAGTTTGTTGATATATATTGCTCTGGACCAAAGTGTTTGAATAACCAACAGACTGGTATCAACATCCTCATGCTCCGCCACACTCTACAATACAGAATACTTTTGATAAACAAGTTTTGTGTGGGCTGTAAAAGCAGAAAACTTGTAATAGACTAGCCTAGAGGGCTTTTCTTTCAACACCACCTGACACAAACTGGAGAAGTGGAAGATGTGCTTCAGTCAGGTGGCAAATACCTTCATTTCCTGTGTTGTTTGGTAGAGAGCAGCAGCAACAACACATACAGTAACCCCACACCTTTCATTCTGACCTTTACTTTTCAAGTATTTCTTGGCTGCCTCAATAAACCCACTTTCCCCCCTTCTTTCGCTGTCACCAAGGCAACAGTAAGTTACGAATATTTTCGAGTTTTAGTTTTCACCCAAAGTTCAAGCGTTTTTATTGCATATAGGTGGAAGATGTTTGCGCATTGATCATGTGCACACTGTGACACAGAGAACCCATTATACATTTATGAGAAGAAAAACAGCCTTGACCCTCTTCACATAGTACTGGTGGGTACTGTTCCCAGTACACTGATCCATTAATAATTTGAAAATAGAGTACTGTACACCAGCAATATTCTTCTATCGCAGGACATTTTTGATTCTAAAGCAAGGCAAGTAGCATTTTCACAGTCTATAAATGGCTTTTGTGTAACTACAGTAAAAGCCTACAAAGAGACATCTCTTTGTAGACGTTTGCTGTGGTTTTAAGGGAATTTAATAATCACTTCATTGTCTGCCTGGCCAATGATATTAATAAGTTAAAATAGCCCTAATTTACCAAACCAAGCATATCTTCTTATTCAGCACAGCTGACGAGACGTGACGAGACACTCAGCTCAGGAGATGAGATGATACACGAGAACGAGACGAGAGTTTAACACTGGATAAACTGGATAAATAGTCTTTTATTCAATCAAAAGTTACAAATCAAAAAATGAGCCCTGTGAAAGGTTTTGCCACAAACTCTAATTACATCTCTCATGTATAACTAACATCTTCAGTGTGAGGGCGTTTTCACACCTGTAGTTCGTTTGCTTTAGTTGGAATCAGTTGGTGAGTTTGTAAACTTGGAGGGATTTGCCCTCGGTTCGGTTTGGTTTGGTCTGACACCTGGAAAAATCCAAGCGTACCAAAATGCATCATTAAAAATCACGCAAGAACGTCCACTCCTTTTATTGGTCGGATGTGTCTGGGGGCGGGAGCAAGAAAGTAAATACAGGAAGAAGGTCCTGTGTTCTGGACTAGTGCATATTTCTTCCATCTCCGTGGTCAAACCAGCTCATTTCATTAAAATGATCAGACATTGTTTCGCGAGAGACGTTACTACGTCTGCTCTGGTCACCGAGACTTCGCTCTGCTCTGCCGGCGTCTGTCTCCAATTTTAGCGGCTGCTGGTGTGACGGACGCCAAGCTTGACCGCTGTCTATTTCTGTGATAGGAACGCTGCACGCTGCTACAGTTTGCTGCTCTGCTGCATCACAGATTGCTAAACACACCTGACTACAGGAGACACTAGCTCAGACTTGGGGAGTACATATAGTTGGTGCAGTTTGAGTACAGATTACGTTCTCACCACAAACAAACCGCTCCAGAATTTGATTGAAAGCGTACCGAGACCACCTCTTCAAGCAGGTCTCGGTACACTTGTTTGGTCCGCTTTTGGTGTGCACCAGAGTTGGATTGCCGCGTTCTCACTTGCCCAAATGAACCGCACCAGTGGGGCAAACTCTAGTTCGAATTAATCGAACTAAACGAGGCAGGTGTGAAAGCGCCCTTAATAACTGTGGTGTTTTCACTGAGAATCCCAAATGCTGCCACACAAACGTTTTAAAAGTGGCGAGTACGGTTGGGTAACGTTTACATTTTTACCTGTACCTGAAATTTGGTGCCGGTAGCCAATTGTACCTTTTTTCCAGTACTTTCCCTCTGTAACAAAAAAAAACAACCTATTTACACTATTTACATTTTGTTATTTATTTAGAACATTTTACACAACACACAAAATAAAACCCCTCCCTCTCCTCTCCCAAACCTGTCTCTAGAACCTATCAAATCAAATAATTATTCATTTGTTACACTGCACTGGAACTTTATTCTTGTATTTGTATCTTATTCTATTCTTGTTTTATTTTCATGATGGTTTTTAATTGCTCTTTAATGTTTTATGTAAAGCACTTGACATTGTTGCCTTTTTGCTGAAATGTTGCTGTGTAGAAATAAAGTTGCCTTGCCATTCAACCTCCAGTCTGTCACCAGGGCACAGAGAACGCTTTTGTGGCTGTCAGTCAGTCACCAGGGCATAGAGAACGCTGTTGTGCCTGTCTATCTCATAGGAAATGTAACGTTAACAGCACTGCTGTTCGCCGCTTTCGCCTCGCCATTGTATTATATTGCAGCGAGCGCTGTCTGCGGGAGTTTTGAAAAGTGTAACCACACTTTACCAGCATTACCGTGACTCACTGTGACTTACACAAGCTGCTAGAGCGACACAGTTTCACTCTGTGTGCGGAAAATACATGCAGAGAAGACTGAGAAGCTCTTGCCCTCTCAGAAATTTGGCACTGATTGATGGAATGTGAATCGGCCCTCGGTAGTACAGACGCAATTCTGCACACGTACTGATATCGCCAGACAACCTTTCACCTCGGCGAGAAATATCATCACGTTTTCTTCTAATAGCTCTCATCATTCTCAAAAAAAAGGGCAAAATACGTCTATAGTTAGATGATCGAAACTGAGTTCAGTTATAAGTTAACTGCTCAGAACAATCTGTTGGCAGAGTGCAAATTGTGGTGGAATTTCCAGAAACAGCATGTTGTGGTATGATGAGACTAAAGGGAAAGCTTAGACAACATCAGGTCATTCATAGGTCACAGGTCAGGGGACCAGAATATTCAGCCAGTCTCTAATAACCAAAACTGTTGATGTATAATTATGTTAATCTCTCTACAGACTTTCTGTCATATTTGCTGAAACTACATGAAGCAGGTCATTTAAAAAACAAATCTGGCTCCTCTGGCACCACCTCCAGCCTGTAGTGTGATTTGCAAAAATCCACCGCTCCGTGTTCAGATGCACCAATCAGGGCCGGGGGGGTGTCTAACGGTGCGTCAATCACTGCTCAAGCACACGCATTCATTCTCCCTTGTGGGGGGAGGGGCTTAGGAGACCGTTTTGGGCTTTGGTGGAAAGGGGGGAGGGACTGAGAAGTAGTCAAAGTTCAACTTTTTTGTCTAAGTCCTGGATCTTTGTAATCCTTCCTACAGCACCCTTAAAGGTTCAGCTAAACGTAACGCCTCCAGCAGGAAGACAGCAACCTCAGAGTTGGGACGGCATTGCAAAATAATGCAGTTAAACTGTACTGCTGGCTTAATTGTCTCCTCAATTATTCATTAAATTGTATAACTAATAATAATAAAATCTGGTGAAGCCGTTAATATGATCGCGTCATTCCAATACTTTTTCAGTTTTAATTCTACTTCGATCTCACGTTGGAAATTGTCACATCATATCGCAAAATAACGTGTTTCAGGAGTAAAATATGCAACTAAATGAAAAGGAGGCTGTGACGCGCAGGGTTCATGAGCCCTGGTGATCTGACATCTCCCACATAATACTGAGTTATAGTCGGAGGTGTGTGAAGGTGTGTGGGGTTATTCTGTAGCAGCCAGGGGATTTTAATGGAGGTAAACACAGAGGACAGCCGTGTCTAATGGCCCTGCAGTCTTACTTCTCAAATCAGAGGCTCCATTTATCAACATACGTGTCCTGCTGCCTTCACATGTCTGCAGGGATTTAAAGAACTAAAGGAGAAGCTTTCATACAGTACAAAGCAGCTGTGGACAGCTGTGGTGCCCCCCCCCCCCCACTGTGCTCTATAATTTTATTAAATTAAATGAAAATAATTGCTTTCGTCTGATTCATTTATGTTTTTCTTATTTCCAAAACGTTTGAAGGTAGGACGAAGCTAATATCGCAGCTGTAAGCCAGAAACCTTGTATCTCCATAATTCCTCATTTTAATTTTGTTTCATAAATCAGTGCGATTGGTCACCCTTCACGTCTGTCTTTGGTGATGATGATGAGGTGAAAAGAAACCCGCTTTGGGACATACAAGGTTTTCACCCAACAGCGGCGATATGAAGATACTTAATAGGGTTTGTGGCGAGTTCTAGGCCAAGTGTGTTTTGGTCACTAATCCAAAATCTGTAATGTGATGATTATTCATGCTTTTATTTCAACCCATACAATTGTAATTTCCTCTTCACATGTTCAGAATGCTGCTGCAAAACTTTAGACTACTGCAGTGGCACTATATTTTATTTTGTATGTTTATGGATCTCTAAATCTGTCTATGAATAGCAGAGATGATGGATAATAACTTTTACATTGTGTCTGTATCTTGTGTCTCTATTTTATGTCTTCTTTTGTATTATATTGCGACGCATGTTAAGATCTGATCTGCAAAGGTGCTACAGTAAAGCCGCCTACGCGTTATTATGGATCCCACGTAACTTCTAGGCAAGTCCCGCCCTACGAAGCAGCCCGATTGGTTGGGGTTAGGCATTGACCTTGAGTGGTTAAGGTTAGGATAGCCGACTGGTCAGGGGATAGGACCTGAACAAATCGGGTTCCGTTACCTTGCGTAGGCATCGATGCCTGGCCAATAGTAGCGTGTGAATGCTATTGAAGGGCGGGTCCCTCCTAGAAGTTGCGTGGGTTCCATAATAACACTACACACACGACAGTCGGCAAAACCGGTTTGCGCTGGCCACTCCATTGATATCCTGTGAGGAGAGGAAAGCAGATTTGCCGCTTTGTGCTTTCGAAAGCGCAACCAATGAGATAACAGCATGTCGTTACCTAGCAACGGGAAATAGCTTCATTGCCACCCTTGATGATGTTTACCTGCTCTCCTCTCTGCACTTTACTCTGCGCCCTACCTAGCCGTGCACAGAGAGCAAATCGCTTATCATGTGTAGGCGGCTTAAGAAAACTTTACTTACTTACTTACTCATTTGGAAATTTGCTTATGCTAAAGACTGATATCCAATTAAAGGACAATCCTGACACACAAGTTTGCACAATGAACAATTCAGACATCTGGGCAGAGTTTTCTTATTTTTCTCTTAATCATTTTGTAATGAAAAAATGACGAATGACGAATGAAGAAACATTCATGAAGGGGGACTGTTCTAGGATAAATGGATGCATGTTTAATGTTTCCTTGCACAAGATCTAGGGTCAAAGTTTTTTTTGTGATTAGACTTTAAACACTCCAGTTCAAGGTCCTCTAAACTACTGTGGGTAACTCTACGGAGATCTTATGTCTTGTAAATAATCTATGAAGTCATCGGAATCAGACACCGCTGTTTGACATCAGATGAGTTATTTGTGATCGGGCATGGTTCCAGGGACTGACTATATGCTGGAGAGACATCAAGCCATCAAGACCCTCTGATCAAATAGTCTAAAGGATTCTCTTTGTAAAATAACAAACCAGTGCCTGTACGCCCCCCCCCCCTCCCCCCCTTTTATTAAAACTTGACATCACTGTGCCTATAGAGCCAGTTTCACTGATCATGTCATAAGAGCTGCTATTTAATTTACACTTTGCTGTTACAGCAAAATAATGTTTTTGCATAGAACACTGACAGCTCAGTGAGTGCATGGCTTTTAATGACTATGCATACATAAATACAGTAATGTAGTTAGTGTCTGAAGACAATTCAATCATGTATAGATATTACAGA
Source organism: Perca fluviatilis (assembly GCF_010015445.1). NCBI lineage: Eukaryota > Metazoa > Chordata > Actinopteri > Perciformes > Percidae > Perca > Perca fluviatilis. Next base: position 33,623,135 of record NC_053127.1, read on the forward strand.
AAGCTCTAATAACCTTGACTGTTTTGTAATGTAAATGACACCCCGGTGTCATTTACATTACAAAATTAATTCTCAACGTCTCAGGCACACGTATAAATAACCCTTCAAAGAATATTGCAAATGTGTTATTTTATTGGATAGAATGTCAGCTGAATGATTAATGTTACATAAACAATGTCTGGACACACCTGAGACGGATCGTGGAGGCTGATGGCAATTCATAGATGGATTTTCATTTCCCATCATCCATAGAGACAAACCTCAGGACGTGTTAGTGTGCCAAGGTGATGGAGACTGCCGGTTCTCGGTTTCCAGGTTTAGTTTTCAAACGAAGTTAAAAGCACACATTGTCCTGAACATTTTTTTTAAGATAACAACTTGTGGGCAGAAGATGGAAAAATATCGTTCAGGACTATTGGAGGCTCTGTAAGTATGTTTTAAGAGGACGAAAACAAGACCAGAATGGTCTTAACCTCAACATAATGTAAGTCACCCTCCCCGAAGAGGAGGTCGAGCTGCTGGTTGAAGACATCTCCGTTTGAACTGTAGTGACCCCACCAGTGTGTGACCCCACACACTCATAGCCTGCAGGGATGTGCATCTGCTCACTCCCGCCCCTGTGACCTGAGCTGCCTGCTACAGTGCACATATATGTGCATGGCTTAACAAAAAATACACACACAAACTATAAGAAACTGCAGTGGAATTAAGAGTTAAGAATGGCTCTCTTGATATGTTTGTTAGTGACATTATTCTCTTTGAAAATGACAGACAGAATAAAATCAGTAATCAGATGAGATTAGGAGATAATGGGTAACCCCACTTAAGCCCTGAGTACCAGCTGGTCTCCTTAGGCAGACCCCTTCTCCTAATCCAAGCTATCCTTGGTCTAAGAAGCAAAAAATACCGGGTGCTCACGGTTGTAAAGTGGAAAACTCCAGGTGAATGCAAGGTGCTCTTAAAGTCTAACTATGGAAAAAGGGAAGCCAGAGGGCTTATTTCAGGCACGACTTTACCGAGCCAAGGATGTAAGTAAAATGCCTTTATTAGTTTGGGGCATATAGAAGTAGAAAAAAAATAATTAAAAATCACAAAGGAGAACACCGGCCTGTTTTGACTCCAGTGTGTGTGCTGGGAAGTGTGCCGGGCTTTGAAGCAAATTGAACATAGAAGCCAAACAGTTGAATTGCAACTCCCGGGCCCGACACGTGATGCCCTCTGGCTCAAAATGACTTTTTCCCGTAGACTTACATGGTAAAAGACTCGTCTGTCACTGGATACTTTTTTTTGAGAGTGACCGTCCACGTGAAATGACTCGTTTCACAATCTAACTAATTTGATCCATTAGGTCCGATAACATCTGGAGAGTCTAACTGCGTGTCAATCACTGCTCATGCGCACGCATTCATTCTCCCTTGTGGGGGGAGGGGCTTAGGAGACCGTTTTGGGCTTTAGCAGAAAGGGGGGAGGGACTGAGAAGTTGTCGATGTTCACATTTTTAGGCTAAGTCCCGGATCTTCACAATCCTACCTACAGCACCTTTAAGTAGACAAGTGCAACAAAAGAAAGAGAAGCCTTCTTTACATAATTACCTGGAAGTGGTGTGGTTTTGGTCGAGGTGTTTCATTCACCAAACAAATCCCTGGACCTTTGACTGGATAATGTACCTAGCATATATATATATATATATATATATATATATATATATATATATATATATATATATATATATTGTATATACTTTTGACTACCGGTCAAAAGTTTGGGGTCACTTAGAAATGTCCATTCCACTCCATTCCACAGTTGCATTGTATTTCTAATCAGGGCTGCAGTTTTCAGATTACATTATGTGCATATGGTCTTTCTTTTTGGTCTAAACGTCATACCCAAATTAAAAGTGGTACAGCTCCCGTATACTTTGCCACTCTGGGGTGTGCCTGATATCATTGGAAAGGTAACACTCTCAAGTTTTTGTTACAAGTGTCAGGGTGATTCTAGGCCTTACTGACAGAGTTACAGTGGCTAGAATGGAGTTTTTTTATTTCCGTCCAAGTCATACATCTGTAAAATAATTAGAATACACTGCTGTAAACACATTTGACAGGTGACAGACAACTCAGGGCATTAGCCATGTCTCAGCTTACTACAGAAAAAATCCAAAGCCAAAAGATTCCAAAATGGATTTTATACGATTTCTTTTCTACAGATATGTTTGTGCGTTTTTTTTATTTACATTTGAAAAGTGCAAAGAAAAAAGCCAAAAAACTACAAAATACAACACTTCTCAAATACACAGACACACCCACATCAATCACCTTTCCAATGATATCAGGCACACCCCAGAGTGTCAAAGTATACAGGAGCTGTACCACTTTTAATTTGGGTATGACGTTTAGACCAAAAAGCATGGATTTCAAGTGTTTCTTCAGCCATTTTTGTCTGCAACAATCAGGAACCCTTTTGCAATTCTGTAAACACATAATGTAATCTGAAAACTGCTGCCCTGATTAAAACAAACAATGCAACTGATCTCAGTTGGTAATCTGTCTGGAATGGAAATTTATAAGTGACCCCAAACTTTTGGCCGATAGTGTGTGTATATATATATATATATATATATATACAGTATATATATGGGGTTGTTGCGATGCTGGCTTATATATCTCATGAATGCAGAGCAGACTAGGAGTGTTTTAATTTGCATTCAAATTGTGTTTTATGCTGAGGCAGAGATTGCTTCAGTTAGTTAAGGACAGTTTATCATTTTATTTGCATTATTTCAGGATGACAACTAAGATGAGTCTTCTTAATTTCACGTGTGTTCCTGTCAACAGCTGTATTTACAAAAGAAGGAGTTTAGATTTTGGTTGTAAGAAGGTATAAATATAATAGCTTGCTATCAGTTTCTTCAGTTATAGAGTAGTGTAGGTGTACGATATAGGCAGGGGTTACATCAGGATTTGTTATGTAGGGGGGCTCTGTGGTTTCATGGTTGTTATGGGCGCACGTGGGTGCGCACAGACTCCAAAATCTGATTCATGTTTATTGTAAAAGTGAATCATTGTTTAAGCAGAATATCAGTTTCTGACCTATTTTTCTCCCTCCTCTGCCATTCACTATCTGTGCTGTCGGACTGACTGACAAGCTGCTTCTTTTTTCTGTCATGGCGGGTGGCAACCAGCACAGCCTGTTCTCATGAACCATAGGTTCTCTACAGCTATGGAGAAAACGTGTTTAGTCATTGTTTGAATTATTAACACAGAGAAATATAAAACATATACATTGTTCATGACGCGCTGTTAAGCTTCCACTGATGACTGTTGTGGTTAATTGGCTCCATTCTTCCGAGTTTATTTTTGATCAGTCGAGAAGTTATGCATTTCTGTTTGGCAACATGTTGCAGAGAAAGTTGAGCGGATAGGAAATCGAAACTAATATTATCTTTCTCTCTTATGAAGTCTTATGAGCAGCACTTTATGCTACATGGATCATCTGCATGTCATACTGGCAGCATTAAACTGTGCCATTTTGCTGTGTGTATCGGCAGTGTGCACCTCACTCTGCCTCGCATCTCTATGTGGACACCATCACATCTCCACACATCATTTTAGCCAAAGGATCTCAGCATTAACCTCACCTAACATTAGGAAGGAGGAGCACACTCCCCTCCCTCTCTTTGAGCAAGGCATTTAGCCCCTGGTTGCACCAGCGGAGCAATTTATGAAGAAATAAGATTCAAGAAAGAGAGCACACATCTGTTTTTACTCTCTGCTTTGTTAACGTTTGCCCTCATGTGCTGGTGCTCAGGAATAACACAACCATCAATCATACGGTGTAGAAACATACAAATTAAATATGTATGTGTGTGTGTGTGTGTGTGTGTGTGTGGTGCATGTTTAGTCGAGGGTTTGCATGTGCTGAAAGTCAATAGGAAGTGTTTTTTAGTGTTACTTGAGAGACGTCCTGCTGAACTGAGACTACAAGATACAGATGCACTGCTGGGAGACATTCTATAGAAATATTTCGACATTTTTCTTATAGAAATTCAATCAGACAGTTATGCTAAATGTGTATCAATGTTATTATTATACAGTAGTATAGCGGTAGAAGCAGACGCTGCCACAGCAGTGGTATGTATACTGCATAAATGTTACCTTGGACGAGGATGTGCACTGAGGTGGTTCTCGGTCGACTGCTCGTCTGGACTGCGCACACATACTGGCCCTCATCTGTCATGTCCACGTTTTCAATCTTGATGGTAAACTCCTCTTGATTAAGGGTCACCAGACTCACTCTGGGATCCACCGACCATTTGTCTTCTCCGGCGTACAGTATACTTGAGCGGTTTAGCCATGCTGTGTGTGTGACAACGTCCCCCTGTGCACACCTGTGAAGCGACAAAAATAGCATTGAAAATAGGGCTTTTACCAAAGTGGACTAGTAGTTATTTTACGATTAACCCTACTCATAGAAACAACTAGTAACAACTAGAAATTTTTTTTATTTATCATTTCCTTCCAATCCACCTACCAATCCAATACCAGTGTTTAAAAAAGAAATATATATATATATATATATATATATATATATATTTTTTAACAGCTGTATACTACTCTCCCTGTTTGGATGTGATATGGTTGCTATAATTGTTATACGGTCTGGCTCAGGTTAAAGCAACACTAAAGATTCTGTTGTACCTTAAAATAATGTTTCCAAAATCGTTTCAGTGTTCATCAACTCGTAACAGGGTGAACGGCACGTCTGTATTCGCTTTGCAGCCCTCTATCGGCTATAACCGCACTATGCAAGTTTGCCAGATCGGATAGCGGATCTGTAGTTCCAATGAGACATAATGAGACATTACGAAAACGGTAATGGACAATTCCACTTCCAACCTGTAGAAGGACCGAAGAGGAAAAGTGCTTTGGTGTTGCTTTAAACTCTTTGTAAAACATGAACAAACACAGAGATAACAGAGAATGAACAGCAGCAAACTTTCTTCCATCATCTACTTTGACAGTCAGTCATAACAGATGAAGAACACAAATAACCATCTTGAAGGGGGATTTTTTTCAGGGCTAAATTGCGTGGTATCAAATCGGTGCTTAAACTCCAATACTCGCCGATACCGATAACAGCGCTTTAGGCGGTATTGGAGGCATTTCCGATACTGGTATCCAAATCAGAACAACTCTAGAATCGACAAATATGTCAAATGTTTATCCAGTTTTCTTGTTTATACACAATCAAGCCAAGAAAACAAGTCACATGGCATGTTGGCCACACACAACGATTACTATATTTCTGAATGATTTGTTTCTGTCTGGCTGGAATGGACAATCACCCCTTTTGAAAGAGGCAAACTCTAACCAGAGAGGAGGAACTGATGAGTGAAACCAGCTGCTGTGAAAACATCTCCACTGCACACAGCTTCCCCCACAGCAGGACCGGCCCGCTGACACTTCCAAAGGCTGAAACTGTACCGTAGGACAGGGTCGTGAGTAGGGCATGGGTCAGATGAATTTGTAGAGTCTTATTCTGAGTAAGGATACTCTGCATAAAACAGGTGCAATAAGTAGATATTAGGAGCTTTGTTATAATTGAAATACATTTCCCATAATCCCTTTTTTAAAATCAGTTTCCAATACTTTGGGGCACCATCAGACACACCACCATTTACCTTTTACTCCACAACCAAATCATCTTCAATTGTGTAAATGTTGCTAAGTAATAATACGGGTCATTATACAATGTTGGCAACATAATTGCAGTTCCAAATTCCATTATTAAAAAGTAGTAATATTTTAATATACAACATGAAATGTTGATATATATATTGAGAATTTCTCAATAAGCTTGGTATGCAAATGCAGCTCTAGAACAGTCATCAGGTTTCTTTTGTTTATCTGCCCACACACTTGTTTTGTGACATTCAGAAGGGATCGAGACAATGAGCCGAAAACTGCACTGGCGAGCTCCGTTGCAATCACAACAGATTGGTTTCACCAGACACAGAATGCTGCTTTGATACAGGAGCGGGGTCACTGATCTTTGACTGTTTCCGCAGAGCAACACATCTGCTGCGTTTTCATGACAAATCTTTGGATACCCGCTGAGAAAGCACTGCCAAAGCTGCATGGAATAAAAAGTGTGCCAATGGAAGAAGAAATTCATACTTTGTAGAAACTGTGCTTGTGGCTGCCAAATGCCTGTTCATCATCTGGGTTTATTTAACTTTCTGTGCCTAATTCTTTCCCGACATACAGAAGAGCAGGGCATTTGAACATTACTAGCTTCAAATGGTGACAACGTGGCAGGAGCTGAACACTTTGCAGCTGAAAGACTCTCAGCTGCATTTATGCTGTCACAGCTTTTGTTACAGCATCAGTCACTTCCACTTCAGTGGCGGCAGTAGGGTCAATGGCATCCGTGGGGCATTTGTGGTGCTATGGTGGGGAACGAGGACAAAAAACTGGTGGTCTGTGTGTGTGTGTGTGTGTGTGTGTTAGTGTGTGTGTGCCTGTTTATGTGTTTGTGTGTAATCAATACACAGGAGCAAAGGCTTTCAAAAATAATGGATCGCAGTAGATGTGAGATGGCGAGGGATCAATTTACTATGACAAAGTGGATTCAAAGTAGGCTTTTCATTGCTAATGGCTACAGTAAATTAATTTGTCTGAGCTGCAAATGCATTTTGCACTGTAAAATGTGCAAACAACAACAACAACAACAACAACAGCAGCAGTAGGGTTTGAAGTGTGCTTGCCCTGTTACAGAGAGGAAGATGGCGCATGCAGCACACTCGCGTGGAGCTGCTGGCATTAAAGTTTGCTCACGTACAACGCCTGAGATCTTTAAAACTGTTGATGGCAAACTGATAGTGGAAGACAAATTTCTTAACTTTGTTGTCACTAAAATAAGGACACTCAGCTAGGATGAAATCGTAATGCTGGCCTTCACTAATTTTCCGTCTGAGTGGATTGAGGAGTCAAAGAAGCTACTCTTTGAAGTTTGTCCGAAAACCACTCAACGATGTGTTTTGCACAAGGGTCCTCAGAAGGATATTAACAACGGCAAAGCATGCCTAAAGGTTCTTAACGAGTGTGGGGAAGATATCCCAAGATTTGTATAGTTTTATCTGGATGAGCTTCCACCTGTTACATTCAGCAGCATTGATGTATCAGCACTCCTTGGCAGGATTGAACAGCTGAATAAGGAAGTGTCCGGCATGAAAAAGATGATGGAATCTCAAGTAGGCGTATGTGAGGATCTACGAGTGGTAACTGCGGCTGTGGACCAGCGTGTGGCCGAATTGGAGAGGCCTCGTGTACCAGATCATGACCACACCACCGGTACTGGTCGGGAGGGAGATGGACGATGTGCGAGCACCCTGGTTTCAGACCACGGCACTGAATATGGCTCCACAAACACAATCACAGTCACCTAAATGGAGCGTGATAGTGAAAGATGGTCGGCGATTAAAGCAGAGGCAGAATACCGCGAATGCTGTGGGGGGGAATCTAAAGCCAAAACCCTATAACACTCGTGAACCAGCGAGAAGGGAGAGAAAGCAGATCATAAATAGTTGGAACCGGTGATGGGAGTAATATTAAAGTGGTCAAAACCAAGCTGGTGAGTGGGTTTGCCACTAGATTTGCTCCTGATCTTGAAGCTGACACCTTAAGTAACTATGGGCCTAATTTACTAACACTAGCGCAGTTTGCGCTGCGTCTGTTTATGCGAGTTCGGTAATAGCGCACGCTATGCTTCCACATTTTGCGTAGTATTTATCAACCCTGACACCCATCAGGCAATCAGCGTCTTTCTCCACCCACTAGACCGTAAATTGCGCTGTAGCAAAGCGGTACTTGTGCTATGATATGGCTGAGTGCAGACTGCGATATTCCCACTGCTGATGCTATGACTGTTTGAAATGATCCTGATGCCAATATTTGTAATGTAGCGAGGAGTTTAACAACTGCTGGAATGGAATGTGAACGCTGAGAGGGAGATTCAATTTCATCTTTGATTTCTTCCAGTAACTCTAATATTGCATGGCTGCTTAATCTGTCACGCTAAATGATGTTGTGTTCACTGACAAAGTGTGATTCTTGTGTTAAAAATATTTTCAGCCTCTCCTATGTCTTCGTCTTGCTCAAATTACTGTTGCCATTTCACCAGCGGCATAAAGGTCTACGAGGAAACTCGATTGCGGCTGGTTTAGACCTGCTTTAAAGAGGCAGAGAATTTCCCCCGCAGAATAGAGGCGCGCGCTTACTTACAGTCTTTGTAAATACCACGGAATATATAATTAGGGGCACTTTGCGCTTATCCTCCCACCTTTTTGGGTGGAACTCCCACTTTCCCCACGACCCTCCCACCAACGCATATTGAAAGCGCAACTTGTCTCTTCTCGCTCATGTGGCAGACAATCTGCGATTTTACCCAAGTGCGCCCTGTTTATAAATAGCCCGCATCGGTTACGTCCGTCTTTGCGACCAATTAGCGCCTGGAAACAGGCGCAAACGGCTTGATAAATCTAGCCCTATCTGTCTAAAAGACTGGGCAGATCAGTTACATGTCGGGAGATCATTCACATGTATCGTCACGAAACATGTTCATCTCTTTTCACGCCGCGGCTGAATGCAATGCAGTAAATGAAATGTATGATTCACAGCTTTGGCCAGCAGGAATTGATGTTACTATGAAGCTCGTCTGCCCCGTATCACGTCAGCTGATGGAGGACATGGAGCTGAGGGAGCCACTGGAGGCCAGCTGCAAGAACGCAAGAATGCAGTTGCAGTCCTTCCCGGTTGTCGCAATCTGGCGATTACTACGACCCAAGACAACGGGCAAGTGAGCTCTGCACAGTCATTATAAAAGGCCTAACATGAAGTTTCGGGTTGGGTCAGATATTGCGCGTGGCCTGCGTCTCGGACACATTGCAGGGGATAAGTCACGTCGCTTTATGGTTGATAAGCTTCTTGACAGTTGTGTGTATTCTTTAACTAAACAGGATCTGGAAGGTCTAAATACATTACATAATGACTAGTATGGGGCTGGGGAATCTACCACTGATCTAAGTACTAAAATTGTCCAAGGTAGGATACCTGGGGGTGTGGCTATCCTCTGGAATAAGAACTATGATTCACTAATATCAGTGGTAAGATTGGGTATGGATTGGGCTGTTGGTATAGAGTTTAATTGTCATGATACAAAGTTTAGTATTTTAAATATATACTTGTGTATATATGAGTGTTATCAAAATGAAGCTGAATACTTAGCATTTGTTGGCTCTTTTATTCAAGACAATGCCTCAACCTGTATTTTTGTTGTAGGAGACATGAATGCTGACATTTCTGATGCAAACTCTCTGTTTGCTAATCACCTAACTGACGCTGGTTTAATACCGTCAAGCAAGGTGCTTTTGCCTAATAATAGTTATACTTACATCAGTGAGGCATGGCATACTACCTCGTGGTTAGATCACTGTGTATGTACAACTGATTGAACATGCTTCCTTGGATGCTATGGATAATCATTATGATTTTTGCCATTGCCGATCATATACCGTCTCTAAATGTTAAGAAGCTACCAATTGTATCTACTGTGGCTAATAGCATTAACACAGGAAGATTAGACTGGACTAAATTAACCATGGAAGATTTCCAGAAGTATCATATTAAGACTGATGGGTTGAAAACATTGCACTGCCCAAAGACGCCATAAGATGTTGTGATATTAATTGTAAGAATTCCCAACATAATAAAGATTTATGCGTTTTATATGAATCAATTGCGGAATCACTTAACATTGCCAGTAGGCATTTCTATAAACCTCAGCGTATGGCATATAGCATCAAGCCTGGTTGGAACGAGCATGTAGCAGAACTTCATGCCAAAGCTCGGTGTGCATTTAAAGCCTGGACAGAGTCCGGTAGAGATAGACAGGGCCCTTTATTTGAAGAGAAGAAACGGGCAAATGCACATTTTAAATATGCACTTACATTTATAAAAAGGAATGAGAACTCGATGAGGTCCGACTCTTTGGCATGTAAGATGCATAATAAAAGTTATAATGACTTCTGGAAAGAGGTCACAGCCATGAATAGTAGTAAAATGTCTTTATGCTGGGTTACAAAACTTTTGAAGGTCTGTTCTCAGTACGGTGTGGATTTCGATATCAAATATAATGCAAAGAAGAGCAATATTATGATTGTTAGAAGTAAAGAAGACAGGAAATTAGTATTTCCTGATTTCTTTTCATCTGGTACTGCCCTTAAAGTGTGTGATGAGATTAAATATCTTGGCCATCATATTTTAAAGGATTTATCAGACGATAAGCACATCAACAGACGCAGTGTGGCAAGATGTATGCTCAGGCTAACGTGCTTGCACGTAAATTTGGCATGTGTTCTGATAAGGTCAAGGTAGCTTTATTCAAAGCATTCTGTACACCACACTGCCCATTTGTGGCGGTCTTACAGAAAAAAGAACATGCAGAGACTGAATGTAGCGTATAATGATGGCATGACACTGCTTCCAAAACAACCGAGATGGTGTAGTGCTAGTCACATGTTTGTTAGTGTTGGTGTGGCAACCTGTTCTGCCTTATTTATCGATACATGTGTAGAATGTCTGTCTCAGAAAACAGAATTATACAAACTTTATGATGATTTTAGCTCTGTCAGGTATGTATCTAGACTGTGGAGACATTGGCGCTCCTGTTTGTATATTACAGGTGAAGGTTGTTGACCTTATATTCATTTATATGAATAGTACTGTATATTTATTGCTATATGTTTGTAAATATTGCCATTTTTAATGTACTATGGACCTTCCATTTGTTCCCTGAATAAGTTATTATTATTGTTATTATTATTATTATTATTATTATTATTATATAACAATAGTTTAAAATGAACATACCTCTGGCATGCCTGATAAAATCATGATATGGGAATTCCAGGCTGTTCTCAAGAACCATTCTGACATATATACAAAAAGTAATGCACTGCAATTCGTATGTATTAAACGTATTTATTGCTGTACGCCCCACATTGTCTGCTGCTGTATAAGAGCGCTCTGGTCTGTGTAGGGAGGAGGTCGAGGTGGATGTTGGATGGCTTTTAAACAGGGGAGTGGTGTTCATGTGCCGGAAGAAGTTAAGGAGAAAACACAAGACTTTCACCCAGGAAACAGGTGTTTGTGCCACGGAAGTACCACTTAAAAGGACCAGTGTTTTAACCCAAACCACAATCTTTTTTTCTAATCTTAACTAGTCGTTGTGGTGCCTAAACTTAAAGGTCCCATGGCATGAAAAAGTTTTTTAACATTAATATGAGTTCCCCCAGGCTGCCTATGGTCCCCCAGTGGCTAGAAATGGTGATAGGTGTAAACCGAGCCCTGGGTATCCTGCTCTGCCTTTGAGAAAATGAAAGCTCAGATGAGCCGTTTTGGAATCTGCTTGTTATGAGGTCAAAACAAGCAAGGTTACCTCCCCTTTCTCTGCTTTGCCCGCCCAGAGAATTTGGCCCACCCATGAGAGAGAGACATCATGGATTTCAAACGAGAAAAGTGGCAGTTGGTCAAGGCCACACCCCTCCACCTTGCCCCCCCTCTCTCCTCCTCATTAGCTTCAGACACAGAAATGGCACGTTCCGAGGAAAGCTCATTATGGGACTGGCTCTAGTGGCTGTAGTTCTGCACCAAAGCTGAATTTCGGGAAAGAGACTTCAGATACAGTATTAGGGGACCACTAAGGTCTATATAAAAGCATCCAAAGAGCACCATGTCATGGGACTTTTAACTGTCGTCGCTGCCGGACAGTCACCTTTTGTCGGCTAAACTCAAAGGCAGCGGCTGCTGAAACGACCATCGCCTCACGGTGCTCTGTACCCGGCTCACAGTCACCTTTCGTCAACTAAATTTCACTGTAAAGACTGCTAAACGGTCATGTGACCGGTCATCATGTGAGCGGCCGGCAGTCGCTGTAATTTTGTACTACTTGTGCATACTCACATTACATTGATAATCAATATTATATCATAGGAGACAGGGCCTGAATTTCAGTGCGGGATTGCGGGTAATGCACATAATTTCATATTCCCACAACTTCAATTCTAGCACTTATAATGCAGGAAATGCAATGCCTCATCGGAATGCCTCGGAATCATGTACGGAGTGTGGGATGACGGACGCATGCAAACACTAGTGATGGTCAAATGAAGCTTTGCGAACCAGTATCTTTACCTTCTGAGCTCACTAGATGGCGCTCTCTGTTCAAAGAAAAACCGATGTGGGGAACCCGAAAGGACTAGCGAACAGCACAAGATCGTTTATCAGACGGTGAAATGAGCGGCTCGATTTGCAAAATGCTGCAGCTTTTACCAGCCGATGTTACAAAACACCAAGTCGTGAGCATGGATTCAGCACACAAAACGGGATTAAAACCAAATTCATGAATTCACTGAGAAATAGAAACCTTACCAATCGGATGTTCTTTTTTTTAAGTGGTACGTTTTTATAAGGTGGAAAGGGATGCAGCAAAGGAGACAGCGAGGAGAGGCGAAGGATAGAGCATGGTGAGAAGAGAGGGAGTCTTTCAAAAGAAAGACTAAGGACACTGATGCAGCTCATAGACACAGGAGAAGAGGAAGGAGACGACAAATTACACAAATGCATATAGATCAGAGAATGGTGAAGGTTAGAAGAGAGCGACAGTGCCATCTGAGGTAAGAACAGCACAAGTAAGACCTGCAGTTAAGATCACAAGCAGTACCCCCTCAAAGTGTATAAACCATCCCTATGTGAAGCATTTAATGAGCATATCCCCCCCACAGTTTGAAAAATGATTTTCAGGAACTAGATGAGCTATTCATTTTCTTGTACTTTTTCCAGCCTACTTCCCCCATGTTTGTCTTGAATATTTTCCTTGTTTTTTTTCGGGAAGCAAAGATGTACTGAGTTTAACCAACAATAGCCTACAAAATAGATATGCTACCACCAATTACATTTTTTTTTAAATAATTTAAAAAACCGTGAGGTGGTAAAATGCGTTCTGAAGTTGCCATGCATCATTATCAAACGCTGAGATAGGTCGACTTCTGACAGGCTGCAGTGCAACAAACACTAGGACCAACTCAGTGTACAACATTCAGCAACAAAAATCTTATCAGTGTTGAAGTCTGAGGCTATGGCCAGTGCCTCCTATGGAAAGGCAGTCTTCAGCTGTTTGTGCTTTATTTAAGAGGGTCAGTGACACAGTTGGCACCGTGTTTGCACTGCCTTTCAATTTCCAATTCATGAGGAACTCTGTGCAGTCTGGTTGTGTGAGTGAGAGTGCGGCCTCTTTGAGCTCAATGAAAGAGTATAGAACAATAAAAAAAGAAAGGAAAGACTAGGGTAGTACTCAGAATAGCTGAGTAGAAGGACTTTAGAGTCATAAGTCATAAGATCTGAGATTTCAGTTGCTGGTCTTTCAACAGTCATCAAATGAGGAGGAAAGAGGAGAGAGAGTAAAAGCAGCTCCTGTGGCTCTTTTGTTGGACTTTGCAGTACATACTGCAAAGCTTCTCATTCTACATGTGCATAAATTCTCATCATATATATATATATATATATATATATATATATATATATATATATATATATATATACACACACACACACACACACACAACAGATGCCGACACAAAACCCCTTTAGCGTCTGTATGGAACGCACCGGGCAGAGCAGCAGCTCAACCGCTGCGCTGTAAGATGACGTAGTGTTAAGAGAGACAACGGTAGAGAGTAGTAGGAAACACAGAAAATCTGCGTAAGGAGGTAGGTTGGGGTGGTGGATGGGTCAAACAACACAGGACCTTCACCCAGGAGACGGGGTTCATGCCCCGTTATTGTCCCACGTGTCACTGAAACGTACATTTTGGAACCCCACCCGCCATCTTTTCCTAAACCTAACTGTCTCGTTCTCGTTCTGCATTTCAGTTAAACGTACATCCTGACGCAGAGCATCAAAAAGTGACGCCAAGAGTCCCGACCAAGCGCGTCTAATTAGGACGTTTAAGGAGACTTTTTGTGTCAATAACAAACGCCAAAGGCACCTGACCAAGCGTCGTTATAGGACACGATGGGAGTGAAAATCTTTTGAGATGTTTGGGGCAAGACGCCCTTCTACAGCGTGTTTCACAGGCAACCTCGAACAATACTACACAGTGGGGTTAATGAAACGCAACCACCACAGTAACTACATCGCAACAGAGGGAGCCACAACATATCCAGACACGGTAGGGTACCAAGTCAGAATGAGAAGAAAAACATGAGAAAATGAAGAAAATATAATAAAATAAATGAATGAAATAAAAAACTTTTTGAAATGAACAGACAGGGAAATCAGCAATTGATAAGAAACAGGCAAATGAAATCTCCTCATTCTTACCATTGGGAATGAGCGCATAGAAATTCTCATTCACATCTCTGCATGCATGTTTATTCAGCACCATATTTAAATCGCCTGGTCTTCCATCCCTAGAAGTCAAAAATGTTCAGCAGCTAATTGGAATGGTCCTCTTGAATACATATTTTTAGAACTTTATTGAAAAAAACAATCTGGTTTGACGTAGGTTGTTATTGTAATAAAAAAACGATATGCCTCACCAGCTAAATCCCCCTAGAGAGCAGCAAGAAGAAAAAATATTTTACATACCATATATTCTCCCCTTATCGCTTCCGCACAGATGGCAAACAAAATTTAATCCCAAAAAAGAATTGTCAATCCTCTCAAAAGCATGAAAGGAGGAAGTAAAAGGGGAGATGTGAGATTGGGAGGTGAAACTGTAACCGTAAGCAAACAGCTTCTCCACTCTCCTCCCTGTGTGCTTTCTGACAGTAATGTGTGGTTCATTAAAAATACATGACACTTGTTGCTCCAAAATTAGATGTCGCCCGTTGACTTTGTTTACACTGTGGATCGTTCGAGTTAATGTTTAATGATATGTCATCAGTAGCTCTTCTTCCAGGAGTACAGCCCTCATCTCTTACAGTCACTGTAGAGATCAACATTAGCTTCAAATGACTCACATGCACTTCAACTGAAGATGTTCCTCAAAGTCTGCTTTTTAAATATAACTAGGCATATCTTAATGTGTTGTGGGCTTGGTTGACAAAATCTAAAGAATGTGATGGAAATCTTTTCAAGTTTTCAAGAATTTCACAAGATAGAACTTACTGTAATTGCAATTAGGGTTGTGTACAGAGACCTGGTGCTGATACGGTACCGGTGCCTAAACGAACGGTATCTACCGGACCGAATAGCAACGCCGATTTTGGTTTCCCTCATTTCAGTGCCACTTATAGGCCTGGGTTGCTCTCTGATGCTCCGAAATGGAGGTTATAGGCAACAGAAACACTGCTGCAAGCTACCAAGGGGGTAAGCAAGCATCCACAAAGCTCCTATGGCGCCATTTTGATGCTATCAAGCACTCACCCACCGTTAGCATTCCATTGACTCCCATTAATTTTGGCGCCACTTTGACAGCAAATAACTTTACATCTGAAGCGTTTAAAGACTCTATTTGCCAATTGTTTATTTCTAAAGAAACACAACAATGTATAAAAGGCTCCATTACCTTGTACCTCACGTTGTGGCTCCGTAGCAGACGTTTTTGTAAAAATAGGCTAACAATTGTGTCATAACTACGCGACTTACTGTCACATAGTAGAGGAATTAACATACAATACAGGAGACGCTCGCAGGCAGTTTGGACTTACTTAAAGTTTAATTTACTAATGTTAACTAGCATTTTAGTTAGCAATAATTACCCTGTGCCTATGTTATCTCCTTACATATACCTACGCTCGCCGTCTCTGCAAGATTGGGAATGATTGAGATTTCTCTTGACACAGCTACCAGAAGACTTCCAACTTTCAGACAGGTTGCTCACGTCACATCTACGTCTTCAAGCTCAGTTGGAGGCTGCTCAGTAACGCTCAGCCAGCACCGAAAAAGTGACTTCTAATATCCTTCACTGGTCTCCGTAGAAAACAACGGCGTCACTTTGTCCACTTCTTTAACACGCTACACATTTGGCAGCAGTAACGTTAACGTTAGCCTACCGTTGGCTAGTAATGGACTGACAGCTAAATGGTGTAAAGTGAGACTGTATTTCACTGTAGAAGATTCCCACACCTGGACGTACAACAGTCTGCAGCTAAAGACACAAACTAGCTGCACTATATGGCCACAGCCTGCCGTTGTCGGAAAAACAACACAGATGGCGTTTACTAGAAACTGGTAAGCCTTGTGGTGCATTCAAAGTTATTGTAAAATACTTTTCCCATCTGGTGGTTGTTTTTGTCCTTAAAAAGCAGTTTACTGGTGAAATAAGTTATTGTTATGAATTTTTGTTATTACATTATTAATAAATCATTCAAATTTGAGCATATGGCCTTAGCAATAAACAAGCCATTCTTTAATGTCGCAGACTGTCGTTTTTAAAAGTATTGGTTCAGGCACCTTTTAGGCACTGTTTTAAAAGTATCGTTTTAGCACCGATAAAAAAATCCAAATGATACCAAACCCTAATCGCAATGTGCGTGTGTTTACGATCTGAATGATGAGATTACTCATGAACAAAGACATTACAGTGCTTAACTTTTTGAAGCTTTTTGAAAGAATGGTTCACGAGAACAGGCTGCGATGTCAGATGTCTCATAGCCTGTTTCCATTTGAATGACCTGTCAAAGCACCACAGCGTTTTGGATGTTTAAATGTAAAGTCCTAAAGTGGTATGGCATTAGAGAATGAAATGTGATGGTATGATTAATGTTTTAAAGAGTTAAATATAAGACAGAATTGTCTCTAAATGATTGTGGCAGCAGATAGAAAGGATTTAACTCTATTTTATGCAAGAGTAATCTCCGACACAATGTTTCTTGCAAAGCAATCAGAATAAATGAGGAATATACGGTGTATTAAATGTTGCCATGCTCTAAAATAAAGCAACGTTTTGCCAGATTTTCCATTGTATTTCAGAGTCATTTTCTGGCAGGCATTGATTTTGAAAAGCATAAACCAAAAGAAAAAAATGTCAGTAAATGATGGTGTTAGACAACTACAATTACATTAATATTAACATTTCATGAATGTGAAAGGTGTGACTTTTAACTAAATGTTACACTGAATTCAATGAGAAGATGATATAAGTAAGCATGCTTAGAATATTCCAGACTGGGTCTAGAATACAAAATAATTCAAAAGTGAATTATTATCACTAATGTGCATCGGAGTGGAACAATGTTTATGAATCCATCCCTCTCCTGCTATTGACAAGTATTATGTTCCACTATGATGAGTACAAGTGATTTCTGTAGCCATAAAAGTAAGCTTCAAGATTCAAATGTACTACAGAAATGGTACCAGCCCGTGTACTAATTCTTTAATAACTACCTCGATGACAAACTGTGAGGCTTCTGGCTTGGACCCAAGTGCAGGAAGGCGAGGAGTGAGCAGCAGTTTGAATAAATAATAATTTAATGATAACAAAAGTCTTACAAAACATGTAAGCTGAGCAGGTGAGTAATCCAAAAAAAACAGGAAAACGGAAGGAACAGTGAACAAATCCAGGAACACAAAATACAGCAGAAGACAGTCCGAAACACTACACAAAAGACGGAAAATGACGACAAACCAACAACAGACACAGAAAGCACACAGACTAAATACACAAGGTAACAAGGGTGAAACAAGGGACAGGTGACACAAGGGCTGGGGAACAGGTGCAGACAATCACACAGGTGGGTGTCAGTACCCGATCCGTTCCACCTGCACAATCCGTTCTGTGCATGTGCAAGATGACACGTATGCCATGACGTAGGCGCAGATGATAATGCTGCGTTCATGCCACCTCGAAATAACAGGCACCGCCCCACTGGTTACGTTGTTTCTGCAGCTAGATTCAGTCTAAAATAACGTTAAGTCAAACTTAATGGGAAAAGCAGGCTACAGCTAAATTAAGACATTACAGTAATAACAATAAAGACAAGTATTGAGTGATTGTATTTTAAATGAGCACAAGTAAAGTAGAACTGACGTAACAGCTGTTATATATGTTAACGTTTATTTTCAAGTTTTATTTTGAGGGTCTTTTAAAGTTTACATGCTGTCTCAGCTAGCGGTTAGCCGAATTAGCTGTTAGCTAAACTAACGTTAGCTTAACTGTGGAGGCTAACGGCAGACTGCTGCAATCAGCTAGCGGTTAGCCAAATTAACCGTTAGCTAAACTAACGTTAGCTTCCCGGTGGAGGCTAACGGCAGACTGCTATAATCACCTAGCGGTCCGCCGAATTAACCGTTAGCTAAACTAACGTTAGCTTCCTGGGGTAGGCTAACGGCAGACCGCTATAATCACCTAGCGGTCCGCCGAATTAACCGTTAGCTACCGCTATAATCACCTAGCGGTCCGCCGAATTAGCTATTAGCTAACTAACGTTAGCTGGAGGCTAGCGTGTGAACATCTTGCGCATGCGCAGAACGGATCGTGCAGGTGGAAGCGGTGCCGTTATTCCAAGGTGGTGGTGGAATGAACGCAGCATTATCATCTGCGCCTACGTCATGGCATACGTGTCATCTTGCACATGCGCAGAACGGATTGTGCAGGTGGAACAGACAGTGGGAAAACACAAGGCAGGAAGTAAAACAAGAGATGACATGGGAGAAACAGAGAGACTTCAAAATAAAACAGGAAACTAAGCATGAAACATAAGACAAAAACATGGGTTGTAAAACAACAAGGAAACAGAGAAGAACTTAAAACAGGAGAAAACTACAACAGAAACCCACAACCGTGACACATCATCCATACTCCTTTATTGTTTTGGCCTTTTTTATTTTTATAAAACGGTCAGTAAAAAGCACAATTAAATCCTTAACCTATAATAAGATACATCAAACGATTGACCCAATTTTCGGATCATGACACAGCATGTCTTGTGTAGCAATAAGTGACATCTAATCACATAAAGCAACAACCAACGCTTTGCAGATATGATGACAGAAAAGGCCACACGATGGCAAACATCCCTGATGACTCGATATGTTCAAAAGAATTTCATTTTTCTTAAATTGTATTATTCAAAGCCATGCTGTATTTGAGTCAGAACAGTTTTTACTAACCGGACTCAAATTCACTTATTTCATAATCAACTAAATGCAAATATTGCCCACTATCAGAAATGAATACGAGCATGCCCGTGCTATGAGTAAGGATCCATGTTTTCCGTCTCTGTGTTGAACGAAGCAGATAAACAAGCGCTGTGATGACCTGATGGAGAAGAAAAGCACTTGAGCTGCCTAATGTCTCGTCCTAATCACCATGATATATTAAGCCTCACCAGTTATGCTGATGGGACCATTAATTAACCCAATCCATGCATTCATTAGGAAACAGTTCGGTGTCAAAATACTTGTCTCCATGTAGCATGTGGGTGGAATAAATCTGCTCTCAGGATCTCAAATGTGCTCTTCACATTATGACAGACATAGAGAGAGATGCCACCATGCCATGTCATGCATCATGGGGTGGAAGGTGTTGAATGGACAGGTCATTAAGGGAAGAGTAATCACTGGGCCTGACTCCTTAGTATTCAGCTAAAATGACTAGGCTTGGGTATCGTTTGGCTTTTTATCTGATACCAGTGCTAAAGCGATATTTTTTAAATGTTGCCTGAACCGATACAAAAAAAAAGAGCACAAAACAAAAGTCGGCGACATTAGAGAACGGCTTGTTTATTGCTAATGTACTAACTAACTAAGTAGTACTAACTACAAATTAAACACTTGCTAACTACAAATACAACATATAACAATAATTTATTCCACCAATAAATTGCTGTTAAACGACAAAAACAACCACTAGATGTGAAAAGGGTATTTTACAATAGATTTTAATGCACCACGAAGCTTAAGGCTACCAGTTTCAGTGAACGCACCATCTGTGTTGTTTTTCTTACAGCAGCAGCTGTAGTAGGTCCTGGTGTTAGAATCCTCTCCAGTGAAATACTGTCACACTTTACACCGTTTAGCTGTCAGCATTGTAACCGTGTTTACTCCACTGCTAGCTAACGGTAGGCTAACGTTACCTGCTGTCAAGTGTAGTGTTAACTAGCTAACGGTAGGCTAACGTTACCTGCTGTCAAGTGTAGTGTTAACTAGCTAACGGTAGGCTAACGTTACCTGCTGTCAAGTGTAGTGTTAACTAGCGTCGCATGCAGTGAAGTTTCTGTTGCCTGTAACGTCTGCAGCATCAGAGAGCAGCACGGGCATTTCATTGCCACTGAAGGGGGGGATGGACAACACACATCACAGCAACACCATCCATTTTTTCCATACCTTTCCCTTTCCCTTTTCAGCTTTCCATCATTAGACTCACAGACTGTCTGTATGGAATTCTATCGGTAAGGTTAACAGACAACTGGTGTGTGAGTCTAATGATGCCCGCTGCTGTAGCCCGCCGTACGGGTTGAGCAGAGGATGCGTAGTTTGACCGGCCCTCGCGGCCTCAAAATACTACCCGCCCACCGGGAAAAGTCCCGCTACTATTATTATTTATAATTATTATTATTATTTACTTTGCAATATAAATGAAAACATAACTTAATTTATCAATATCAGGGAACATGCCTAGACCACCAACTATGCTGACCTGACGGAGCTCCACAACTGGCAGCTCATGGTGCTCTGTACCCAGCGCACAGTCACCTTTTCTGGGGTAACTAAACCACCAACTACCGCTTACCTGGAGCACCACGACCGGCAGCCCGCGATGAAATGTGAAAAGTGTCAGCATTCCCTGTACAGCCTGGAACACTGCATTTACGACCGTGGTTCATTTTCAATATCCTTGAAAAACTTCCAAACTTTCTTCTTCATAATTCCCGTGGAAATACACAGCTCGCAGCTAAACTAGTATGTGGGATCTGCGTGACCTACATTCAGAACACCAGTTAGTCTCAGACCAGTGGTCTGTATGTAAATTTTGGGGCGTGACAAAGGTACAGACCAGAGCCAATTAAGGTACAGCCATTGAGTTGACGTCAACTATTAGCTTCGTTGGGATTCGCCTGTTTTCAGAGGCAGTTTCAAATTGTGAGATTTGCAGAGGAAAGAGGTGTCAATGGGATTTAGAGGTAGAGCTGGGCAATATATCGATATTATATCGATATCGTGATATGAGACTAGATATCATCTTAGATTTTGGATATCCTAATATGACATGAGTGTTGTCTTTTCCTGGTTTTAAAGGCTACATTACAGTAAAGTGATGTCATTTTCTGAACTTACCAGACTGTTGTCACTGTTCTATTATTCACCTTTACCCACTTAGTCATTATATCCACATTACTGATGATTATTTATCAAAAATCTCATTATTTTAATATTTTGTGAAAGCACCAATAGTCAACGCTACAATATCGTTGCGGTATCGACATTGATGGATTTGGTCAAAAGTATCGTGATATTTGATTTTCTCCATATCGCCCAGCCCTATTTTGAGGTTCTCTGTATGCCCATTTCACCCACCGAACTGTTGTTATTCAACTATGACGAGGTAAACTCGGTTTTGCATTCTATCACCCCTTTAACAAAACGGTCTATCTCTGTAGGGATCATTTCCATTGTTCCCACTTAGACACAAAACATGGGAAAAGTAGAGTCAAGGTTGGAAAATACCAAAGAGACCCTTTAAAACAGCATTTCTCTCTAGTCCCGGAGTCATTTTGAGGAGGTACTTATGTTTCCTGGAGGAGGCAGGGCCTTTAAGGCTAAAGTCAGGGAAGAAACGTCTACTCACAAATTACATGAGAGACTGTAAAATGATTGCCTGCAGCCTTCCTGTGGCTATGTTTATGTAGGAATTGGGTAAATCCCCCTGCCCAGAGGATACACACCATTACACCTCTGGATCCAACTGTTAATATACTACGTTTTTGCAATAGTAAATATGTTTTGGGCGACACTTAGTCTCGCATTGCCAGACCCTCATCCACAGCGCTGCGGAGGAGGGTCTGACTAGTCCACACAGCATTCCTGGATGGTTGAAAAATGTGCTCTGGTTTAAAGGCATTTCTTTAAACCAATCACAATCGTCATGGGCGGCGCTGTGGGCTGCACAGAGCCACGGTGCCTCTGCTAAATAGTCTCAGGAAGGAACTGGTTTTGGTGGAACACGTGTACGTTCAAAAGTAGTTTTAGTCGTGCAACAGAAAACTCCGATTGGACAGATAGTCTAGCTAGCTGTCTGGATTTACCCTGCAGAGATCTGAGGAGCAGTTAACCATAGTCCTCACAAACCCACCGGAGTTTAAAATGCCGACACAAAGGAAGAGGAAGGTGACGGACATCCGGCCGAAAAGAAGTACATACGGCGGAATTTCCGGCGGCACCTGAACAATCCCGGAAGTAAATCACTTCCAATAATAAGATAACGTCCTGTGTTGTACTGTACAAAGCAGCGGAGCTAAAGTGAATTGTATCATGGCACTGTGTGAAGGACATGCAGTGTGAGACACATTAACAAGATTGCTCACACTTATGTCCCTGGCTTATCGCCAGTCTCTTTCACTGAGCGCTGGCTCAAGGAATAAATGAGGATGAGTTGGTTTTAGACCGCATGTGGACCGCCTTCCAAAAGGCAGAACTGCTAAGTCATGGTCGAGATGGAGGGAATGACAAATGACCTTTCCTTTGTCTTCCTGATCTTTGTTTCAGTATTAGTTTATTTAAATCAATGAAGACAGAAAAAACTAAAGTGCACCAAAGTGCTCAAACAAAAGCAAAAGAATGAATCAATATCAAAACTGATTACAGCAATGGCTGAAAATATGGAGGCTTCCTACGTCTTCTCACAATGCTAAATTACCAAAATGTGTGAATGGAGTAAAAAAAAATATATTTAATTTCTATATTGGAGTACACATTTTTAAATCAATTTGCAGTTATTCTAACCCATGATTATTTGAACATATCTTTAAAACAATACCTGCTATATGTGTTGCAAACATGTTTAGAATATTCATGGGTAAAGAATGCTTTTATGTGTCATGCATGAAATGCACAATGCCAAAAACAGATCGCTAAATGTTAATAATTTAGTATGGAAAGTATTTCCCAGTGCCAGTGAGGTGAGCCCCCTTCAGCACCTTGTGTATCACACGTTCTTTCTCCTACTGTATTATGCATTGACATTTTCACAAACATTCATTCTTGGGTTGCTAATCTATGTTGCTTGTTAGTTGAACACACAATTTAACATGCTGCAAATTCATGAAAGAAAAAGTGTCATAGTGTCACTTGTAGAAACTCAGACAACACGTAGTACTGGAAACACTTTGATTGATAAAGGAATCTGGGAGGTAGAGTCTGCAAACACAACAGCAGTACCATAGACTGAAAGAGAGAAAAACAAAAACGATATATTACTACTTTACTTACTACTAACTCTCTTGGGTGTTTCAAGAGCCAACGCCATACGCCTCTTCCTCATATCAAAGAGAAGCTTCAGACATGCATTTCTATGAAATAATAGCATCTTAATGTGTAAAAAATGTTTAACCTGAAATAGGGCTGGGCGATATGGACCAAAAGTCATATCCCGATATATTTTGGCTGAATATCGATATACGATATATATCCCGATATTTTTTTCCGCGAATTGAGAGCAAATTTTCAGTCAAAGCCCAAATCAAATATGACATGTCACAAGTAGTTTCATAGAAACAGTTGCAAAATCAAATAAATAATAAACCGGTTTCTTCACCTGGTTCATGATTAAATGCTCAGCTGTTCAAATAACAATAAAATGTAAACCTAAATACTGTATAACAGGAGTAACTTTTTTGAAATCAAAGCTCCATAGGCTATTTGTGATTCGTTCCAAAGGTCAATTAAGCTTTTGATATTAATATAATCTACTTTGTTCAAAATGTAATGCCTCATGCCTGTAAGCCTAGGTTATAGTCCCATTCTTCCACTTGATACTGCTTCCACTTAAGTAAACTAAAAGATGAACTATCGACTACAAAACAAAGAAACTAATTAATGTGTTAATACAAAGAATATTTATTATTATCGGTTCACAGATCTGAGTCCAAACGGAAACTTCACCCTTCTGAACTAAGAGTTTCTGCTTCAAGGTGAAGTTTAAACAGACTGAAATGTCCAGGCTCATTCCTCCACTATTTATTTCTGTATGTATTTAAGCCGTTACATGTAATTTTAACGCTGAGGCCCTGAGCTCCAGATCCTGCAGCCGCAGACGGTCGCGCCCCCGTGTAGCTTCTTTCCGTCCGCCTGCCGCGCAAACTTAGTGGAACTTTCCGCCGATATCGACATACAGTTCGTCCTGGACTACGTTAAGATCCTACCGGTCACAACTCTGTCTTTGGCTGGTCCGATCTGGATCAGCGGGGACCGCGCAGCAGCGCAGGCGAAGCTGTGTTTTTGCCCGGGGAAGAGACGCTGCGGCCGGCCACGGGGGCTCTCCGCCTCCGCTCGCCGGAGCTCAGATTGCTGGTCGAAGGCGGCATATATAATCATAAAACACATTGTCACCTGTTAAATGTTATCCATTGCGGGGTTTGTTCTTTTCATTTCCTCTATCGAACATAATTAAGCAGTACAAAAGTCCGGCATCTTTAGCGTTGATCTGAATGCTTCGGACCCCTGTTCCAAGATGGCGGCGGGTTTTGACGTATGTTTAGAACCTCACGGCGACATATCTATGGGAGCAAGGATCACATTTGAACTATATCGATATATGCGATATGGTCTAATTCCATATCTCATTTAAAAATATATCGATATATTTGTTTATATCGATATATCGCCCAGCCCTAACCTGAAAGCCATTTCATGCTTCTTGCGTTCAGCGTGGTCGGGGCGCTGTGGTCGGGGCGCTGCGGATGGCACGCATGGTCACCGCAAACCGTCTGGTCTTTCATAGTTTTGCCAGACCCTCCTCCAAAGCGCGCCGAAGGAAGGTCTGGCTACTCCACATAGCATTCCGGATAGTCTAGCTAGCTGTCTGGATTTACCCTGCAGAGATCTGAGGAGCAGTTAACCATAGTCCTCACAAATCCACCGAATTTAAAATTCCAACACAAAGAAAGAGGAAGGTAACGGAAAATACATGCATCCGGTGGAATTTCCAGCAGCACCGGAGCAATCCTGGAAGAGGAACGTCAAGGCTATAGACCATGTCTTTCATACTGATTACGCCTTATAAAACTATTTACATAACAGATGGAGTCTAATCGCCAAAGACTCATTTTGTGCAAATGTAACAAACAAACCTTTTGCAAATATGCAATGAAGTCTCTCCTGATTGAAAGAATTTTGGTGATGCTAACATGCTCTTAGTATTCTAAAATGTAGGGATCGACCGATACTGGTTTGTAAAGGCTGATACCCATACTGATTATTAATAGTTAATAAAACCCATAACCAATATTTGGAACCGATATGCATTTACAGTGTGAATAAATATCTTTAAGTCAAAATTAAGACTTTGGAATATTACAAACTCCAACACAAAACTTTTTTTTAGATTCTTTAAGCAATTTTTAGAAACGTTCAACATAACACCAAGTCACAGAGAGTCAGATAGTGTTGTGTGTGGGGGGGGGGACATGAAGTCAGACTCAGTAGGGAGTCAAACCGGAGCAGAGGGACAGAGACAAAGCTGTAGCCGAGCCAAAGTAGAAGACTTTTTAATTCATTAACTTTATCGGTTATCAGGCAAACAAAACGCTGATACAGATCATCTGCAAACTGCCAAAAAAACGGGCCAATAATCAGCCAGGACCGATAATCGCTCTATCCCTACTAAAATGCATTAGCAGGGGGATGTTTCCATGTCTGTTACTTGTACAGACTATAAGCATTCCAACGCATTTCCATGAACAGGTTTGCATGCTATTGTACGAAAACATATGCACAACAAATTGCATATCTTACGCAATTACAGCAAGCGCCGACCGGGCTGTTACGTTTAAGTGTACAGCCTTGTCTCGGCAGTCAGAGTTGCTATCAAATTGATTTGACCAAACTAGCTGTGGACTTCTTTTTTTTTAAATCCTGAGTATCCATTTGACATATTTAAACACTATCACTTATTTTTGTTGTGTTCATGCCATGTTGGACTCCTTTTAAAAACTGAGATCACATAATGAAAACTCATATTCTTACTGTTTGTTAACGCATATAAATGTTGCCTACAAAGGGACAAGTTTAAATGAAATGTACAGAGCGTAGGCTTTTAATTTGTACTTACTAGCTGGCACCTTCTGTTGCAAAATGAATATTTAAATTATAAATGACAAATCTAAAGCAACACACACCTTGTAGAGCAGGAATATAATAGGGATGAAATGAACACGCAATCAAAGATGACATGAAAGTGCAACCAGTACTCTAAACATGCCATGTAGCTGTCATAAAGCTTCACAATTGTCAGGTAAAGGATTACCTCGTAGTTCCTTTATGTATTGTTCACCTGCTTTGTGAGCTGTTGACAGGCGAAGGAGACAGAGGAGCTATTGTGTCAATCAGAGGTGCACCAGGAGTCCAATACTCACAGCCCTTATATATAAAACTAACAATACAATCAAGACAGAGACAGGAGCACTAGCTAAACTCTCAGGGACAATTTGTGTGTGCATGTCTAGCATTGGAGTAATCCCCTCACTACTGCTGGAAAAGCTTGCAAGAGAAATGCAACCAGTGGGGGGAGAAAGTGTGGACATCGTCTGCATCTGCAAGCTGACAGATCATTATTCACAGCAACAGCTCAGCTGTAGCGTCGCGCAAACTATGAGATTGCACTCCTATTTTCTTAGCTTCCATAATCTGTGTAGCGTAGAAGTATGAATGCATTTACAAAACTCTTTCACATTTTCAGTTTCATTTCAAAACTACTTAAAGGAATACTCAAATGGTTATTGCACGTCCTTATGCCTGAGGTCAAAATCGAAGCAGCAGAGATTTGGTCCCTAGTATGGGTAAAGCTCCAGATATTCTGGATGATATTACCCATAATGGAAGCGGCTATCATCTTTCCGCAGCCCATCTCTGCCTGTTGAACTCTGTGTCCGGAATGAGTCACTATTCATGATTTAGGGCGCTATTCAGTGTTGTACTACTCGAGATTGGTCTCGGTCTTAAGAGTTTTTGAAGGTCTTGTCTCGGAATGGACCATATTTTTACTCTTCGTCTTGGATGAAGAGGACTCTGGATTGCCAGGGCATTGTCTAATTGTCTGTGTTAACATCGTTACTGTGAGTGGATGTAAAATGTCATGCTTCAAATGCAACCAATAACTTGACTTTGGTATTTCTAATTTGAAATTTGTTACTGTTAACCCCCCCTCCCCGCCCCCTTGCACGCACTCCCAACAAAGTGAATGTGGGAGACAGGAGAAGATGCTCCGACTGTCTCAACCCCTCAAAGTCTTGGTCTTTTCTCGCTCTCGATACACTCTGGTCTTGGTGATGACTTGGTCTCGGTGTAGGTGGTCTTGACGGCAACACTGGCGCTATTACGTGGTCAACCGTGTTTTTTTTTAGTGTCCGAATTTTAATTCAAATTGGGGAATACATTTTAGGGCGCTTATTGTTTACCACAATGCACTGTAATATCGTGAATATCAATGCTCACTAAACTATATCACAATGCATTGTGAATTTCTGTCACCCAGCAACCAAAAACGTAAATTCATGAACATTAATACAGCTCGCAAATTAATCATTTTGTAGGTAAGAGGATGTCAGACAGCTGAATCTGTGTTAGCTGGCTCTGCTGGATTGTTGTCTTGGAAGATTAAGGTAATGTGGAACTATTATAGGCCAACCATGGATGTATTATGTTAGCGACGGTAGTGGATGTTTAATTTGTTGACAGCAATGACGTAACTATTGGCTCAGAGAAAAAGAGCTGTGTAATGTCCCCCATAGTGTTTTTAATTCTGCCCATTAGCTCACTACAGAGAACTCCCCGATATAGTGAGTAGGGAGGAGGGAATGATTCCTGACACAGCCCCACATTTCTCCTACTCCAAACCTTTAGCTTGTGATGCAGGTTTTCTGTTAAAACAATGACCATGATGACATCACTATTGCCTCATCTGGTTTACACCAAGCGGCATGGACTGGCATTGTGGGTCTGGGCCCCCCCATTGAGTCCCCTGTGCCCGCCCTGGACGTGGCCTCAGTCCCTGAAGATGGACTATAGCCACAGGTCTTCTTTTACTGCCAAATTATTTAATATAAATCCTGAGATTATACAACTTAACCATGAACATTTTGAGTGTAGCCCCCAAAATCATTTTAAATGTAAGCCTGTGAATTTCGACAAAAAATGCAATGCATGTAAATGTTAGACAGATCACGTTACATAAAAGCCTGTCAACATGAATGCAGAATTCTAAACTAACGCTGCGTGTGTTGGGGGGTGGGGGGGGTCTGATGGTCAGCCCCTGAGTAACCCTTAATTTCCACCAGGCGCGTCTATGCTGCGTTCCGGGCCCCGCGAGCAATCGCGACCATTGAAGTCAATGTTTGATATTCCACCAGCTGCGCCACGGCGCGTCCCAGAAGCTAAATATATATACGTGCCAGGTCTATTTCCGCGTGAGCCGTTCGGACAGCCTGGCAGGCAGTGAAACAGCGAGACTATCCAGTCTGGCCCCCCTCCCATTTAGACAGATTTCCTGTCACACAAATCACAATTGTTAACTCACATGGGGCAGGATGAAGACAGTAGCTGTGTTGGAATATCTTCCCTCATTCACTCACTCACTGTTTCCTATATATAGTGTTTATTAAATAGTTAACTATATAGGGAACGGAGTCAGTAGATGCGCCGGTTATGTGTGTGACGGAGGCGGGCGCGCCCAGCATCATGTAAACAAACTGAAAGAAAAATACTTCTAATACGTCCCTGAAACAGACCGAGCACTCAGGAGAACAGTAAAAGGTTGTATATTATACTGTTTAGAAACTAGAGTCTGCTCCATTTCTTCTTTTCAGTTTCCGCGGGTGCTTCTTCTTCTTTTCCTCCTCTGGGAAAACACGTCCGCGTAGCATTATGGGATATGGAAGTGAAATGTAGGGTACATCGTTTGTACATGCAAATTAGCTGTGCATTGTGAGTATTTTATAGTGGACTGTATAGTGAATGAAATTAACCGCTGAGAATTCGGACACCACTACAAAATGGCGCCAACACACATACATATATATATATATATATAGTGCACTGTATCCATGATAGGGAATGGTTTCCAACACAGCTAATGACTGACAGGGTAGTGTCATGCTTAAATGTAGTTACTGGATGTAACTGGCATTCTTCTGCGGACCAGGCTCACCAAACTCACAGCTTTAAAACAGACCAAGCACAGCATGTGTCGCTCAGAGCCATGTTGTTTCGTTGCTATGATCGGTTGTAAGTCACGTTTTATTTCCCTGATCGGTTGTCAGGTTATATTCCTTTGCTCTGATTGGTTGTAGGTCAAGTTCCGTTGCTCTGATTCGTTGTAGGTCATGTTCTGTTGCTCTGATTGGTTGTAGGTCATGTCCCGTTGCTCTGATTGGTTGTAGGCCATGTTCCGTTGCTCTGATTCGTTGCTCTGATTAGTTGTAGGTCATGTTCCGTTGCTCTGATTGGTTGTAGGTCATGTTCCGTTGCTCTGATTGGTTGTAGGTCAAGTTCCGTTCCTCTGATTCGTTGTAGATC
Organism: Perca fluviatilis; assembly: GCF_010015445.1. Classification (NCBI taxonomy): domain Eukaryota; kingdom Metazoa; phylum Chordata; class Actinopteri; order Perciformes; family Percidae; genus Perca; species Perca fluviatilis. The sequence goes on from NC_053127.1 coordinate 33,652,924, forward strand.
ATGTTCTGTTGCTCTGATTGGTTGTAGGTCATGTTCTGTTGCTCTGATTCGTTGCTCTGATTAGTTGTAGGTCATGTTCCGTTGCTCTGATTGGTTGTAGGTCATGTTCCGTTGCTCTGATTCGTTGCTCCGATTGGTTGTCGGTCTATTTAACTGCGTGTAGAGGCATTTTGGTCTGTGCCACCCTTTGGAAATTGAAAATAAACTGGGAGGTTCCGGACCAAAAGACATTTGCGATGCCATGCCAGGCTGCCTATACTTGACCAGGTGGTCATTTGCCAACAGACCTGCCTTTGTTTGCACATTCAATTATTGTATGCATGAGATAATAAGCTGCTGTTCCGTGCACCCTGACGCTGTATGATGTAGTGCTGAGTCTGAGCTGGAACAAATACAATCTCTAAGATAGCATACAAGTATTCTGATTTGAGCCCGCCCTTTGAACAAATAAAGACATGCCCTTTTAATTGCGGGCGATACTGCTAAGCAAGCCTGTTATAATCTTCTGGAAAGATAAGCTTGTGCGAGCTAATTTCCATTTTTAAGCGTTATTTATTCAGAGTGAGTTGGCTCAGCATACATGCTCTTCTGCAGCAATGCCCTATTTACAGTTACACTGAAAAAAAGGTAAGTATAAATAGAACAGAGGGAAAGGACAGAATAATGAACAATGGAGGCACAGTTACAGGAAAATAAGTGGACAATTATTGAAAATGGTCTCTAAATACCAGAGGCATGTTTGGATTTTCTAGGTGATTCTACCAACTATTTCATGACAGAACAGCAGTAGAAGCGGTTGTTCCTGACTGTGTTATGGTACTTTCTAGAGCTGCCAAGATTAATCAATAAAAAAAAATAGTTTTAGTTTTCAACTATTAAATTAATCTCCAACTATTATGATAATCGATTAATTGGTTTGAGTCCTTTTTTTAATGAAAAACAATTCTCCCAGCTTGTTAAATGTGAATATTTCTTCTCTCCTCTGGGACAGGAAACTGAATATCTTTGAGTTGGGGATAAAACAAGACATTTGAGGACGTCATCTTGGGCTTTTGGGAAACACTGATCCACATTCTTCACCATTTTCTTCAGAGACCAAACAACTACTCCATTTATCCTGGAAAAATTTTAGGGTTTATTCAACAATGAAAATTAGTTAGTGCAGCCCTAGAACCTTCTCCTCATTGGAGAACTGTTCATTTGTATCGCTATTATTATTATTATAATGATATTATCTGTTGTAGTAACAACATAGCCTTGTAGCCTAGTACCAAGGCACCCTGAATATTGTTTTAGTCATTTGAAGGATGCACTCACAATGCATGATTTATACATAAATGTTTCTTCTTTGACGATATCGAGCTCTCTTATCATTCACATTTGAATGCATTCATTTTTTAGTCGCTTTGTACCAAACGCCAACAAAAGAATGGTAATGTGATGCAATGTAGTACTTTGGAAACTTTACAAGTCAACAAAATCTTACACTACATTGCCGAGAGGAGGAAGTAATGTTCTGTGGGCGAAGCAGTCAAACATCACAGAGACAATCACAAAAGAGAGTAAAATGCAATAGAATTGGTATAGAACTAGAACTCTTAGGGTACACTCATTGCGGATACAATGAGGATAGAAAGTACTGTAGAGCTCAACTTGTAGCCTTGGGGCCTTTTTGTGATCTTTAAAAGCAAGCACGTATTAAGATCTCAAACTGAAATTGACCTACAGTGTATTTTGGATTATTTTGCAAGGGCCAAACAGGAATAGAATAGTGTGGTGGTTGTGTGGGACACAGCACTTAGGCGCTAGGGGTGGGAATCACCAGAGGCCTCACGATACGATACGAACATATTGCAATTTATAAAAAAAAATTCTACCTTTTTCCCCAATTTCAAATGATGTCCCCAAAAGGAAACTTTGTCAACATCTGTTTCATCTAAAAAGATACATTTCTCTGTCAAGCAGACAAACTGACCACCACATATAGTAAAAGAATGATACTTACAGGCCAAAAGTTTGGACACACCTTCTCATTCAATGCGTTTTCTTTATTTTCATGACTATTTACATTGTAGATTCTCACTGAATGCATCAAAACTATGAATTAACACATATGGAATTATGTACTTAACAAAAAAGTGTGAAATAACTGAAAAAATTTCTTATATTTTAGATTCCTCTAAGTAGCCACCCTTTTTTTTCTCAACCCTTTTTAGCTTCATGAGGTAGTCACCTGAAATGGTTTTCACTTCACAGGTGTGCCTTTTGTTAATTAGTGGAATTTTTTCCCTTATTAATGGGGTTGGGACCATCAGTTGGGTTGTGCAGAAGTCAGGTTGATACACAGCCGACAGCCCTATTGGACAACTGTTAGAACTCATATTATGGCAAGAACCAATCAGCTAAGTAAAGAGAAACGAGTGGCCATCATTACTTTAACAAATGAAGGTCAGTCAGTCCGGAAAATTGCGAAAACTTTGAATGTGTCCCCAAGTGCAGTCGCAAAAACCATCAATCACTACAACGAAACTGGCTCACATGAGGACCGCCCCAGGAAAGGAAGACCAAGAGTCACAACTGCTGCTGAGGATAAGTTCATCCGAGTCACCAGCCTCAGAAATCGCAAGTCAACAGCAGCTCAGATTAGAGACCAGATGAATGCCACACAGAGTTCTAGCAGCAGACACATCTCTAGAACAACTGTTAAGAGGAGACTGCACGAATTAGGCCTTCATGGTCAAGTAGCTGCTAGGAAACCACTGCTAAGGAGAGGCAACAAGCAGAAGAGATTTGTTTGGGCCAAGAAACACAAGGAATGGACATTAGACCAGTGGAAATCTGTGCTTTGGTCTGATGAGTCCAAATTTGAGATCTTTGGTTCCAACCACTGTGTCTTTGTGCGACGGAGAAAAGGTGAACGGATGGATTCTACATGCCTGGTTCCCACCGTGAAGCATGGAGGAGGAGGTGTGATGGTGTGGGGTGCTTTGCTGGTGACACTGCTGGGGATTTATTCAAAATTGAAGGCATACTGAACCAGCACGGCTACCACAGCATCCTGCAGCGACATGCCATCCCATCAGGTTTGTGTTTAGTTGGACCATCATTTATTTTTCAACAGGACAATGACCCCAAACACACCTCCAGGGTGTGTAAGGGCTATTTGACCAAGAAGGAGAGTGATGGAGTGCTGCTCCAGATGACCTGGCCTCCACATTCACCGGACCTGAACCCAATCGAGATGGTTTGGGGTGAGCTGGACCGCAGAGTGAAGGCAAAAGGGCCAACAAGTGCTAAGCATCTCTGGGAACTCCTTCAAGACTGTTGGAAAACCATTTCAGGTGACTACCTCTTGAAGCTCATCAAGAGAATGCCAAGAGTGTGCAAAGCAGTAATCAGAGCAAAGGGTGGCTACTTTGAAGAAACTAGAATATAAGACATGTTTTCAGTTATTTCACACTTTTTTGTTAAGTACATAATTCCACGTGTGTTCATTCATAGTTTTGATGCCTTCAGTGAGAATCTACAATGTAAATAGTCATGAAAATAAAGGAAACGCATTGAATGAGAAGGTGTGTCCAAACTTTTGGCCTGTACTGTATAATTAGGCGCACTTTGCGCTTATCCGCCCACCTTTTTGGGTGGAACTCCCACTTTCCCCACGACCCTCCCACGAACGCATATTGAAAGCGCAACTTGTCTCTTCTCGCTCATGTGGCAGACAATCTGCCATTTTACCCAAGTGTGCCCTGTTTGTAAATAGCCCGCATCGGTTACGTCCGTCTTTGCGACCAATTAGCACCTGGAAACAGGCGCAAACGGGTTGATAAATCTAGCCCATAGTCTCATAATTCGTCCATGACCACATCACTGCTCCAGTTTATTCCCAAAGGCTTGGAGTGGTCACTCATGGGTCATGTACCAGAGTCACATTTTGCTTGTTCTTGTCCTTGGGGGGGGGACCCCTTAAATAAAAAGGAGGAAACACTTGTTTGGAGAGTATAAGATTTGTCCCTGAAGGAGCTGCAACAGGCGCAAAGCAATTGACATGGCCGAGAAATATCCACAAACAGGCCCCCAGTGTTTTTCCCGCTGTGTCCCAAACTGACACATGAAAATAGGCCAGTTAGACCCCCAGCACCCCACTCCCACCCTCTGTTTTCACAAAGCTAAAAGAGAGCGAGGACACAGGCTGGTCGGGACGTGGCCAGCAGCTCCTCTGATGATAATCGAGGCTCAGTGTCTGAGAAAGTGTGTGAGCTTTGCTTAATTGAGCTGGACACAAAGCTAAGCCAGGGATAAAAGTACCCCTGTGAATAATATTAACACACTCACAGCTCCACACATCAGGCCAAATTTGCTGGAGCGCTCACTTCCACTTGCCTTGTATAAACGTTTTCGCACAGCGTAAATGCAATAAATCAGATGCCGCAGACCAGAGGACTGCTGCACTTCCTTCCCCCCCAGTGCAACAACTACTGAAAATTAAAGGGGCTCATTTAAAGTATTAGGTTTGCTAATGGCTCGAACGTCTCAGACATTTTTCAGTCTCGGGAGATTCATCGAGTAGCTAGCCCATATGCAGGAATCATTCGGTTCATTTATCAGCCCACTCTGGCCAAATTCCATTAAAGGCTGCGATGCTTATCTCTCGGATAGCTTGGTCTTGTCTGATGAAAAGGAACAAAACTTTCAAATGTGAGACGTGAGACTCACAATGTCATCAAGAAAAACATCCTCCTGCTGCAGAGGCAGTTAATAGAATTTACAGTAGACAATGCCCAATAGGATTTCATAACTTCTAAAAGACCTTTCATGCATTCTTTGAGTTCACAACGCTGACTCTGAAGTATCAACAGAGAAACTTTCGTCTTTTGATAATATCCCAGAAACAGAGGACTTTGTTCTTCGGTTTCTAGCTCTGGGAAAGAAACAAAGTCATGTTCACTAATACATACTGACTGAACTGCCTGCACTGTGATGAGAGGAATAACATATGGAATATGAATAGGATTTCTATGTTTGCTGTTTTATAGTGAGTAGAGACTTGGAGCCATAAAACCATAAATGTTGGGGGGATGCCATTTTCAGGACTGGTCCAAAACTCCGCAAGGACCTCAGGCGCACCGCCTATACTTTTATGTGTAAAAAAAACGTGATTTATTGAAAACCTACTTTTTTATCTCCTCCTAAACTGTGCTACTGATCTGCACAAAACTTAGCAGTTAGCATCTCCAGACCAAACTGACAAAAATTACGCACAAACAAATTTGTATAGCCAACTATGAAAACACCAACTTTGCCATATCTTGGCCAAAAAAAATGCTATCAACGTGAAACTTTAGATTCTTGTTTGCCATGACCCTCTAGAGGTCCCCAACACATTTTATAAAAATTGGTCAGTAGGGGGCGCTACAAGTCCAAAAAGTTTATATCTCATGAACGGCTCATCCAATTTTTACAAAATTTGATGAGTACCATCAAGGGCCACTCTTAGGGCCACTCTTGGTGCCACCCCTACAGTGGGGTACTGATTGGTGAAAGTGGGTGTGGCCTATGGGACCCACATTTAGACTCACCACTTACACTAATGTGAACAACTTCAAATTTACAGGGTAGATGGACAATGGGTGATGGACCTCACCTACCAAAAATTACATATGTGGACCACTAGGTCCAAAAAAACATTATAGCGCCTATAATGGTTTTTTGCCTTTAACTCCCATATTACACATCACACATTAGAAAACCTTACGTCCACGTTTTCCTTGAACAAGCTGAAACCTGGTGCATAGGATCTCCAGATGGACCTGACCAAAAGTTGTTAAAAGAATTTTGCGGCTTTAAAGTATGCGCATTTGACGACCAAACAAATTTTCCTAGCTAGCTACCACACACATATCATATCTCGGCCAAATTAAATGTTATCAGCAAAGAACTTGAGATCATTGTTCAACATCCCACTACGATGCTCTGTACCAAATTTGGCGAAGAGCCATTAGGGAGGCGCTATAATCAGCGTTTATTTGTTTTGGTCAATAACTCAATGCATTTAAATGGGAAATTTGCAATTGCAATATTTCTGCCACAGTCAACACGAAACTTGTGATGCTTATTTGGCATGCCGCTCTGAGGCTCTGTACCAAATTTGGCGAAGATCGGCCATTAAGGGGCGCTCTAACCACGTAGACCAGTTTTGGCCCTTTTACTCAATCAATGTTAATGGGATATTTGCAACGACGACGTACCGCAGACCTTGTGGCTCAAACCTCTCGATATTTCCCGACGTTTGCCTCCCCACCATTACGCTTTGGGTTCCGCTTTTGCGCGCTCCCCGGGTCATCGGGGGCGACTGGCATCGGGTGTGACTGGCGCCGGGAGGTTTGGACCCCGCCATAACTGCTTGCAGTTCTAGTTATACATTGCTACACATGGTTTTCTTCAACAAATTCAAGCATTCAGATATGAATGAACCTTTTTATTGTATATGCTCTTTAAAAATACACTTCCTGAATGTAGTGAAGTCTGAACACAGCAGACAACAGTCAAAAGGCAAAAAAAAGAAAAGAAAAGCAGCGACCAGAAAATCAACAAGTAACATTAGTTAGTTGGCAATAATCGATCATGGTCACTGCATCGATGCAGACTCATCCACGTCCACATTCCGATGCATCAATGCAACGATTCATTTGAATGCTCCTACTGACAACTGTAAATAATTGAAAAAGATAAATAGCTGTGGTCTGAATCTGAAAACAGGCCGACTACTGCTTTAGCTCCGAATCATCAGACTCTGGACAGCTGCACAGACACATACAAATCAAGGTGCCTTTTGCAAATAATACCCACTAGCCTCTCATCAACCTATCAAGGCACAGAGTTCAAGGAGGGTTGTGGTGCTGGAAAAAAATGAAGCATAGTGCAGCTCACTTGTCATGCTGGGGCGTTTTAGAGCTCCAGAGTTCCCCCATGGCCCGGGTCATCTGTCAAGAGCACATGCCAAATACCATCCAGCTCAACTGTGGCTGCTCATGAACATACAGTTTTGTCCTCAGCTCTATGTGACTTTAACAGTTCTGAAAGACGTTGTTTTTTTTTTTTTTTTTTTATAATATATGAATGGCATATTTATATATGTATTTTTATTTTATTTCAATTAACCTTTATTCATAAAGGTAATCTCATTGAGACACAGGGTCTCATTCTCAAGAGACATGTTAGTGATGATATACGACATCAGCTTACAGACAAAAACAGATGACAATAGTATACCAGTGTTTCCCATACATAGGTAGACAAAATCCAAATTCAATTTTCTTTCCAAACAACAGTGTATTTTTTTACAGCGCACACAGACCCGCTGCCTCCAGCACCCACCCCCTCGTTAAGTTGTATGCCACGTGCATGACAGCGTCAACGTTGCACTTGCTCAGAGAGGCTATCGTTAGTACAGGGGTCTCCAACAAGTAGCTCAGGTTTCCAGTAGCTCGCCAATAGGTTCACAAACTGAGCAGTCCTTCCAGAAAAATGCTTGAATTGAGTTGAGTTTTTTTTGTGATTGTTGTGGGAAAAAAATAATTTTTTTATGCGGCAAGTTTTCTTAAAAAATGCAATGGAATATGCGGGATATTTATTGTGGGAACTTGCAAAAATTGCGTGAACTTGCAAAAATTGCGTGAACTTGCAAAAATTGCGGTTTGAAAAAAAAGGGATTCCCCCAACACCCTGCTTTTTACTTTGCGTAATTACGTCACTTCATAACGTTCCCATGGCAACAGGAGAAAATGGCTGCTCTTGTTTGAAACGCAACGAAAATGCGGGAATTATGAAATCATGCAAGCCCCGCATATTTTGCGCGGAAATCTGCAATTTATGTGGCAATGTATGCGGTGAAAATGTGGCGTATTTGAAAAAATGCCGCCCCCGCATAAATATTATACTGACTGAGACACAAAAGTACCCCCCAGTACAGTTAAGGGTCCTTGACCCAAAAACATGGAAGAACCATGGGTTAAGTTTAGAAAGGATTGTGGGTTAGGGTTAAAATCAGTGTAGGGCATAGCTCTGATTGTTTGTTAAAGCTTTAAAAAAACGCTGTTACCTTTTATTTTGAAATGGGACATGAACCCCAGTCTCCTGGGTGAAAGTCCTGGGTGTGTTTGACCCAACCACCCCACCCTCCAGCGTGTGACATCATGTTGCACTCAAAAGACATATTGATCCTCTCTGGTGGTCTGAGCAGCAAATATCTAACAGCTGGGTATGAGCCATAGCTGAGACTGCAGCTTGGATTCAGTCATCATAAATAATTAAAGGGGCCATAAGAAACACAGAACTAGAGGAGGTGATGCATCTGCAACAACAAAACATCTTTTTTCTAGGATGTAAGGGGGAGAGTAGGACTCGCTTAGCCTAAATGTGCCCGGTCATGTTGTGTCCTTGGATTGCACTTAAGCATAGCATGTTTGCTACACCATCTCTTCACGTAATTATTATTCTGTACTCCTATTCGATGCATAATGAGGTAATAAATGGAGAAATGTGACAGTACTTTTAAAACACTGCTTTTAGCAGGTTTTTACTAGGGTTGAATGTTGTCACAATTCAAACATTTTTACTTCCCAGGAATATGTATAATGCATAAAATCATAAACAGCAGCAGATCTTGGTGAGAAATCTAAGGGAATACCTGGGTCTCCATGTCTATAGTCTGTACAGGTGCCCATAAGTGAATTGAAGATAGAAGATAAAATATATATATATATATATATATACATATTCCTCACACATGACAGTTGTCCAAAATGAGAGGAAAGCTTGTGCACACTGAGGTCAGTGGAGTTTCTGTAAATGTTGTGCTATTGCCCGGCTCAAAGTGCAGGTGGGCTTGCTGTATAACAGGCACTGGAGCCCAGAGTAAATGTAGTGTGGATGGAGATAAATGAAAGGAATGATTCCTACAATATGGGCTGGCTAGCCATCCTCAATCTCCAATTCTCTCTAGTCTGGCACACAGAAACAGTCAGTGGCAAAGGCTAAGTGGATAGTTGGGTCTAATGGCCTGGTGATCCTATAAATAATAGCTGTACAGTTTCCTCTCCATTGATCCCACAGCCTTGGCTGACTGATAGTGGGGGTTGGCGTACTGTATGTTGGATGGGGCTGACCTAGGAGCATGCTTGGGCGCCTTTCCCTCCACATGCTTTTGGTCCATGATCTATCAAACTCGGGGGGCCTGTACATCGCGGGAAATGACAGCCTAATTGGCTGCTATGAGAGGCCCATCACTTAAGGCAAGCGTGGAAGTGGGGGGAAAGGACTGACTCTGGACAAGGTTAACTAACTCCACTGCTAAATCTCTGGGCTCCAAAAGTTTCTGGGCTTCCAAAAAAAGACCCTTGTGACAAAGCGTATTTCAGAGTATTTCAGGCCCGATACATTTGGAGCAACACAAAGAATCCCTTCAGATCAAAACTGCTCGACTTTCATCAAACTGCTCAGAAGATTTGCTCATCAAATTATTTATTTTTTTTGGCAGATCTGAGATCTTAATTTGCTCACAGAGGTCAGGAGTCCAGGTCAGAGGCTCTCGCACAATTCTATCCAAGGTCTGCTGATTTCCCTTTAAAAATCACCGGGGTTGAGGAGACAGAAGGGTAAAGGGCGCACACTCATCGGAAGCGCCACAGTGTGTCCTTCACAGTGAGGAGAACGCAGCAGGGCATGACTGCGGGGAAGATTTCACGCTGAAAGAAAGTGGAATAGCAATGCGATTTATCTACTCGTCTGTGTCACACATCACAGAGGAAGAAAAATAATTGACTTAAACTAGATATTGTATTTTTTAATGCTTGGTCATCCAGCAAGATTCTGTTGACACAAAGCACTTTGGAGGACACAGACTTGTTTATTTCCATTACTTTCTTAGTTTCTGTAGATTTCCCTCAGCACTCTCATTGCTGACATTGTGTTAAAAGCAATGATTATCCAAAGCATAATGAAAATGCGTAATGCTAAATAGAATAAAAAGAAATCTGAGCCGCCAAATCTCTGAGACGGAGGGGCTCTAAAAACGTTCAACAATAACAAAAGTTGGTTATTGTAGTTTGGCAGCTGATTAGGCCCGCTTCACAACACAGTCAGTGGTTAGAGGAGGAGCAGTAGCTATGGAGGCTACTAAGGCACTGTAAAACCCTAAGCGCCAGATTGCGTCAAAATGGGTACTCCTTGGAGTCATAACTCAGAGTCAAATCTGAACAAGCCCCAAATCGATAGGAACTATAGTTCCAAAACTACATGATGGCATGAACTGCATGAGCATGTTTATCCCACAAACCAAAGTAAGACAGAGAAAAGCAAGACAATGCTAAAATTGTTCATGTTGCAATATCATTTTTTTTTACATTACTGAGGCTCATAATGTCCCATCTCCATTCAGACTTTTAACCCCCCCCCCCCATTGCTCTGAGAGGGGTACATACACTACCTTAGGGCCAGGGATAGGTCTCGAGACCCGGTTCTATTAAGAATCCGGTTCCAAATTTCTTAAAACCCGAAAACCAATAAGGTCCAAGCTTATCGATGCTGCTATCGAGACTAGTGGATCATATTACATCATGTCGAAAAATAGATACGTGCGCAAACTGGAAAAATTATTTACGAGCACAGTGTGTGCGTAAAGACCATAGGTAAAGACAGCTCGTTAAAACACAACCAGCGACAGAGACAGAAGAAATCAAACAGTCACACACTCACAGTTTTTGCAGTAAAAGCAATAATAGTTATGTTGCGATTAATAATTTGTTGTCTCGTCTTTCCACCAAATAACAGAAAAGTACCGATAATCAGTGGTGTAGTCTTTGGATAAGCATTATACCCACTAAGAGAGCTCCAGGATTTCCATATACTCACTTAAAAATGTGCAATGCATACAACAACATACTTTCCATCATATTTTTGACATATTTTCAATTGTCATGTGTTTTTTCTTTTCTTTGCATAGGCTAAATAAAGGTATTTCAGCTGTGAACTGATGCATAAACATGTATCAAAATGCAGGAAATGAAGTCTTTGACGCTCAAAATGTACCTAGGGGAGGACACCCAGACCCCACCCCCCCAAAGTCCCATTCTGGCCCATACATATACATATACAGTACAGTATACCCACTACAATACATTAGACTACAACACTGCCGATAACGGTATCGATAAAGACTCGGATCATTAAGCAGTCTGGAAAATGTTATCAATATAAAAAAAAAATTAACAATCCCCATCCCTAACTAGGGCTGCACCATTGATCGTTTAAATGATGCAATCTCAATTCAGCCGTGTAAGCAATCTCATTTCTGAAGGTCGATGATTCTGCCATATTTGTCCACATATGCACTTCAAGGCCAACAGACCCTTCCTGAACCTACCAGTACGCTAACACTCACCCAATCAAATTAGCCGCTGTTGGGGACCAAGAAGCTGGTTAAACAGTGATTTGGCTCAGATTGAGTTGACTGCAGAGACACAGAGGAGGCAGGACAAAGGATCTTGGCCTACATGTGAATTCCAAAGCCAGTTTCACGAAACTCCTAAAAAGCCGCCACTTCGCAAGATGGAGAAAGTGCATTCAACACGTGTGGGACAAGGCAGACTGGTGGTGAGACAAAGAACTGCTTCACACCTGTGACCAGGTTGCAGTTTTCCCATTGGCCGTCGGGTCTTTGAATGCACCACCCGCCACTCGAGTAGCGGGGAACGATAAAAGCCTTGTGCGTTTTGTGCTTTCGCTCACGGTAACCCCCGGTTGCTGAAAGGAGGCACTAGTCCGGACTAGCTAGCTAACCAGCTAACCAGCATCACCCTCGCTGGTCGAGTTTCGAGCTGGTACAAAGTTTATATCGGCCTGATATACAAAAGGGATCCGAGGGAATACTGGCCGAAGTATTCCTTCATCTGCAGCGGGCTTAATCAGCCTGGATTCAAGACAAGGACTACGTTCTGGTTCTTGTTTGGTCGACCTGGATTCCGTTCGTCCCCTCTGCTTCGGACGAAACGGATCGTTAAGCTCTGGCGAGAGACTTAACTGACAAACAACGCATGTACAGTAAGAGGCTTACACAGTTCTGGGCAGATATTAGAACTAGTGCGTTTTGGTTTGTTACTAATGAGCAAAGGGTTCGCTACCGCTGTGCCATTAATGTGATCTGATTGTAATCATATATGGGCCATATCTGGTTATTAATCTGTTCTGTGAATGTATAAATTGATCATTATACTCATTGATTTATGTTGTGTTAAAGTAGCTGGGTTAAAACCGTAATTGCTATCTGCTACTAACTCCTTTCAGGAGTTTTAATTACTGTCCGCGAGATAATCGCGATTAATCAGCTGTTAAGCCACTGAGCTGGCCGTTATCGATATCTTAAGATCAGAAGTGCCTCTTTTCTTTACTCTTTTTTCTTCTTTTCTTTTTACTAACACACACACACACACACACACGACACAGTAAACACGCTAGCGGCGTAATTCCAGAGCTAACGCTGTAGCTTCACACGTGGAATCTCCTAACGTTCGTAAGAGCTAAAACGGGAACTAGCTACCAGACCGGCTAAGCGTGTGCGTTGTCTAGCAACCCCTCGGCTTCTTCACCCTCCCCTCGCACCCCCCCCCAGCACCACTACCGCCCCCTCTTGAGGCTAAATAGTTTTGTGCAGCTCACAGGAGTAGCCATCTTTGGAGTTGTTTTGGTGTTTAGAACTACACTGCGCCACCCGCCCCCTTTGTCACTCACTCTCTCACTCACACACACACACACACACAGACACACAGACGTGTCCATGACACATGCTGCTTTGTTTTTGCTTTGTTTTGGTTGTGATATTATAAAAAGGTATATGAGTTTATTATTGAAGGATTATTGATTAGCTACTGATAATTGTGAAGTTAATAAATCTTATTATGCTTAATTAGCAGTTGCTTGTGATTATTTGTGTACTTGTTGTAATAATTTCTGGTCAATCAGGTCTGTGCTTGGATTCACCCCTTCCTTTATTTCCTTTTTAAAGGATTACCACAGAAATGAGACTGTTCCACAGTTTGATTATTGGTCCCTGACTAGCAGGGTGGTGCCCCGTTTTGATTGTTTGTCGATTTGATAAAGTTATTAATAACCATATTCATAACTTTATTAATATTGATAAAACATCTTTGATAATTTGCCAATGATCAAATCTGTACCCTACGAGAATCCTACACCGCAAAGCTAACTGGGAGGTCAGGCTGACAGTGCCGGACACAAGCCTAGCCTGGAGCTTTTCTAACACTCCCCAAGCAATGACGTTACTGACCACGTGTGTTAGCTCTACCACAGATATTAGTATACGTAGAATGACTTCGGCTGGACTCACCTCACACAGTCTAGCTATGTTTGTGGGGACAGCCCCTGTACCTAAATAGCCTCGGCCACACTCTGTGTTGTTACGCTAACACGATGAGATGGAGCTGGAGTTGACAACTAAACTTGACTGTCACCAACATTTTAGCTAACATATTATTCTGGCTGGGGTATGCTGACGGTAACTGCATGCAAAGCATGCATGTCGATCGCATGCGTTTCCCTGAATGTAGGCTGTCCAAACACAATATCAGACTGCTTTGTGTCATTAGCCGCTTTCCGACCGGAGGGATTTTTGCAGTTCCTAGAAGATAAAATTCCTAGAACTCTTTTTGTCTCGTGTTCCGACTGGACCAATTTGGGGATTTTTAAGTTCCTCTGGCTGCAGTTCCTGTAACTCTTTCAGCTCCTACGTCAGGGTCTTTTCGCTGTTCCCTTCTCAGCATAGGGACCTAGATCAACGAGGGTCAAGTTTCCAGTACAGACAGACCAACAACGGGACAATTTTAACAATTTTCGCCATCTTATTCATCACTAAATTCACTTCTGACAACGTTTTAGGCGAGAAATGAACTGTTAACATTTTGAATATCTTTTTGCTTAAAAGTTTTCGGAGGTGAGAAGCTCCATGAAGTGAGGCGGCAGTCGGCAGTCGGCAGGCGCCTTCTCTGGCTGCTAGCTCGCCGCTGGCCATGTCCTGCTCAGAAACCCTGCTGTAAGCCGGAGGTCTCTCAGAGCGCTCTCGTAAATAACAGGCTTTTATTTCGCCGTTGACGGTTCGTTTGTTTAAATATCACAACACATGTCCACCATAAGATTAACGGGATCCTGTGGTTAACTGTCTTTTCGGAGTTAAACTCTGCGGGCTTGACAACCTCGCTGTCCGGCCGTCTCACATACACGCACACGCACACACACACACACACACACAGACACACACACACACACACACGTCCACAACGCAGCCGGCCGAGGCGGGGAAGAGAGAGATACCCGTTTCTATTCGGGAGACTTGTTTAAATTATGACAAATTTAGTATTTGGTTCATACTTTTTTGGTGTATTTGTTTTCTGATTTTAACGCCATAAGACCGTTGCCGTGCTTGCATCACTCCCTTGCCCCTCCTATAGTTCCTATGGCCACACGGCCAGTGCGAATGCAAATTGAAAAAACGGTTTTGGGGGAGAGTAGTTAGTGGAACTGCTTAGAAGTGGACTTTTCCTAGAACTATGCTCCTGTAACTACCTGGTCGGAAAGCGGCTAATGAATGAACAATGTATTCGCAAAAGTAGCATATGTATAGTTCCGTTACATTTGGTGTCAGTTGCCCATCACGAGATCCTAATTATTATTCCATCTTTTGCCCATATTAATTCAACAGTCCTAACTTGATAGCAAGTGTTATCCGACTTACGTTTAGTAACCAACAATCCATCTTCTCAACTCTACTGCTGAGTGTGGAAACTAAAGCAGTTGTGGGACGCTACCTCCTTCACGTCTCATCGGATAGTTTTTTTTGGTTTTCAAACTCCCAGAAAGCATCTGTACTACTGTGGGTTGATGGGGAGGTAGATAGATAGACAGATATGTACAGCAATTTTTTTTTTTTATGTGGAGGTATGTTGCTGACGTCATGGTATTTTAATAAATGTATGATATAAGTCCTTTGTTTCTTTTACAGACAAGAAATGTAATCATTTGTTTTGGTTACAGAAGGAAAAAAAAAAAAAAAAAACGTGATCTCAATTCTTCAAATCTTTAAGAATCGTGCAGCCCTACACTACATATTATATAAATGCTTTACTCTAATGGAACAAAGCATGACAAATTTTTTTTGCCAGCAGAAACATTCAACGGCGGGAACATTCTTCCCTCCATGTGGGAGAGAATCTGAGCGTAATTCAGTAATTTCATGTCGGTAATAAAGAAACAGTGCTGGTTTTCACTGATTTGACAGCAGGGTTTTTCCTGGCTCAGATTGGGCCTTTTGGGGGGGGGGGGGTTCCATGTACAGTAAAGGCATATACACACACTCACCTTAAAGATTATTAGGAACACCTGTAAGATTTCTCGTTAATGCATTTATCTAATCAACCAATCACATGGCAGCTGCTTCAATGCATTTAGTCCAGGTCTAGGCAATCTCCTGAACTCCAAACTGAATGTCAGAATGGGAAAGAAAGGTGATCTAAGCAACTTTGAGCGTGGCATGGTTGTTGGTGCCAGACGGGCTGGTCTGAGTATTTCCCAATCTGCTCAGTTACTGGGATTTTAACGCACAACCATTTCTAGGGTTTACAAAAATGGTCTGAAAAAGTAAAAACATCCAGGATGCTGCAGTCCTGGGGGGCAAAAAATGCCTTGTTGATGCTAGAGGTCAGAGGAGAATGGGCCGACTGATTCCAGCTGATAGAAGATCAACTTTGACTCAAATAAACTCTCGTTACAACCAAGGTATGTAGTAAAGCATTTGTGAAGCCACAACACGCACAACCTTGAGGTGGATGGGCTACACCAGCAGAAGACCCCACCGGGTACCACTCATTTCCACTAAAAATAGGGAAAAGGGGCTACATTTTGCACGAGCTCACCAAAATTGGACAGTTGAAGACTATAAAAATGTTGCCTGGTCTGATGTGATTGTTGCGGGCAAAACTCCTTGATTATTACGACAAGCCGGAATGAAAAAAAGCCGAACTGAAATAGGAGTAACAAGGCTATTTTTAAAATGTAAGGAGTAGAAAGTACAGATAATTGCGTTAAAATGTATGGAGAAGTAAAAAGTCTGCTGTAAAATAATTACTCCAGTAAAGTATAGATACCCAAAATGTCTACATGAGTAAGGTAATGAAGTATTTGTACTTCGTTACTTGACACCTCTGTCTATAGCCAGATATACTGTATAATCTCACAAAGATTAATTAAAGTGCTCATATTATGGGTTTTGGCTTTTTCCCTTTCCTTTATTGTGTTATATATCTTTTTGTGCATGTTATAGGTTTACAAAGTGAAAAAACCCAAAGTCCCCCCCCAAAGGGACTTACCATCTCCAACAGAAAACTCTGTTCACCAACTGCTCCAAACAGCTCTATTGTAGTCCAGCCTTTACTTCAGGGACAAACGTGGTCACTTTGGAACACACGTTATAATGCTCGCTTAGCTGCTAGCATGGCACTCCCTCATACTCTGCTTCTGACTGGCTAGTAGTCCTTACCTAGCTACTGTCAGGACACGCCCTCATACTCTGCTTCTGACTGGCTACTACTAGCCAGTCAGAAGCAGAGTATGAGGGCGTGTGAGGGCATCCTTACCTAGCTACTGTCAGGACACGCCCTCATACTCTGCTTCTGACTGGCTACTACTAGCCAGTCAGAAGCAGAGTATGAGGGCGTGTGAGGGCATCCTTACCTAGCTACTGTCAGGACACGCCCTCATACTCTGCTTCTGACTGGCTAGTAGTCCTTACCTAGGTACTGTCAGGGCCTTCATACTCTGCTTCTGACTGGCTAGTAGTCTTTGCCTATCTACTGAGCATGTGCGACTCCCAACAAAGATGGAACAGAAGTGAGATGTCTCACTCTGTAGCTAAAACAGAGAGCTCAACACACAGGATGAAAAGAGGAGCTGCAGCAATGTGCAGTACAACAAAAATATGGAGTTTTTTGAAAATTAAACCATGTAAACCTATTCTGGTACAACCTCTAAATACAATTATGAACCTGAAAATTAGCACAATATGAGCACTTTAAGATTGCACTGACCATAATATTGGTCGCTGAATATAAAAAAAAAGTCAGCCATACATCAATGAATGGCATGCAATCCACATTCAAATCTTCTGTCCTGTCTGGGATTCATTAAGCACTATGTATGATAGGGCTGCTCCGTAATGGAAAAAAATCATAATCACAATTATTTGGATCAATATTGAAATCACGATTATTTAACACGATTACTCGTCTTTTGGAAAGATGTTGCTGTTTTTTTGCCGTTTAATTATTATTTTTTCATTCAGAACATGAGACAAAATAACAGATTAATCTGTTTTTTGTGATCATTAGGAGCTGAAATCCTAATCCGCATTTACATTGTGATTAATAACACAGCCCTAATGCATGCAACGCTGCTGCTCTGACTCAAAAACAGAACAAAAGAATACAAAGGTCTGTTTACAACTTCAACTTTTTGAGTTATGCGTGCTTTGCTTGTTAGAAACTTAAACAACGTAAAGGGCAACTGACGTACAATTAAATTCATTTATTTATAGTATCAAATCATAACACAAGTTATCTCAAAACACTTTACAGATAGAGTAGGTCTAGACCACACTCTATAATTTACAAAGACCCAACACTTTCCCACCGGCAAACAGTGGTAAGGAAAAACCTCAGACAGACCCGACTCTTGGTGGGTGGGCGGGCATCTGTCCCTGCCGGTTTGGACACATACACAGATACAGATACAGAGAAATATGATTCATAATAATTATAGCACTTGGTATGATGAACAGTGGCAATTATAGTAACAATAAAGATAATAGAACTATGAATACTAGGAATAACAGTAGTAGGAGTTCAGCTGGGCCATGCGGGGCATAGTAGGGCAGCATACAATGTTGAAGACTCAGTCCCTCTGGGAATTCGCAACAATTCACGCAAATTCAACCAATCACCGTGAATTCGGTGCGACTCGCAATTTTGACCAATCACCGCAACTTTGCCGCAAATTTGCCCAATAACTGGAGTTTCCCATGACTTCAACCAATCCCAGCAGTCCCACGTACGAGACTTGGCGTCAGGATGCGACTCTGAGAGCCACTGACCAAGCGGGAGTGAGAGCGGGTTGACGTAACACACGTACGTCGCCAAATTAATTTCCTTGTTACTGTTATGAAGAATTTCAACATCAATGTACGCTGTAACGTTTTTTCACTGTAAAGTCGCTGAAAGCTGCTGCTGTTTCAATCATGTCGGCTCTCTGCAGCGGGCGGGGCTGCTGCTCAGTTCCCCCGTGACTGACGCGCACACACACACACACACACACACACACACACACACACACACACACACACACACGGTGGATGCAGGAAAAAACGGAGATGAGGCGACACGATGACCTAAATTGAGGACAGCTACGCTCGTTATTGTAAGTGCAATGATAAGTTAAAGTCCAATAAATAACATTACTTTATCAAACCGTATGAATGTGTGTCCCAGGCCAGGTTAGGAAATGAGATAACAATGTAAAGATCAACAAGCCACGGACACATATGTTGAAATTTGATTCATTCAATAAATTATAATTTTTTTGTCTTAAATACACCAGCCATTTTCATATTATACCAACATTTGCAGCATCCTGAGCCTTGTTGGTAAGGTTCCTAGGAAAACTCAGCCCAGAGTAGTTTTATACTCCCCGGGACAAGATTCCTTTTTATTTTTAAAGAAGTATACCAACAACAATAAAAAACTGTTTTTTGCAATTTTCACTGTCTCTCGCAACTTCATTGCAACAAAAATACAAAAGACATTGCGACTTTTATCGCAATTTTTATAAAAGCTGTCGCAAAATCAGCCATTTTGGGCTGCAACAATCTAAAAAAAAAAAAGGCCTGTGAAATCCTGGAGGGACTGCAGACTTACTTTTGCACTTCATAAATGTAAACTCCTCATACTGCCACAGGATCATGTATAGAAATTACAAGAACTTTCAAAATCAAGTGAGCAAAGCACAGAAGGTGTTGATACAGTAGTGTATTCATTAAAGGTGGAATATCTTAAGAAGTCGTTATCATTCAGTTATCACTTCTGTGACCTCGTAATAATCTACGTTCACCTTTCCAACTTTAAATCAGCCAGAAATACTTTGCAGAAAGAAAGACGGGAGAAGCATTAAAGTCAGCACAATAGGCCGCCGTACGTGGTAGTGGAACGTTTTAAAGAGGATTATGAGCAACGCTGAGCCTTGGATCTGAGAATTCAGTCTGATAATTGCCATCTCGCATTCTGCTCTGACTAACACTTCACATTTCGAAGAGGAACTGTAGTCCTGCAGTCAACCTCAAATCTACATGAGAGGGGTGTTCTCTTCTATCTCAACAACCAACCCCTCCCAACAATTAAATGAACTCCCATTATAACAGGAAACGTGGAATTTCTCCGCCTCCACCAAGTTTGCTGTTTGAAGTAACAGCACAATAAATCACTTTTTTGGGGGGAATTTCTAGGCCTTTAACTGGACAGGACAGCTTAGACATGAAAGGGGAGAGAGAGGGGGCCGGAACCGAACCCGTGGCATCGAGGATTGAGCCTCTGTACATGGGCACGCGCTCTACCAGATGAGCTACCCAAGGCGCGCAATAGATCTACAATAAAAATGTTTTTAAAAAAGTTCCCAACTCTCAAAAAGTTTTACATAATGCCCCCTCACTATCAGGAGAAGCAAAGACAAATAAATGCTGCTGGTCTACATTCATCACTGTGTTTTACTTCAAGGCCTCATTACCCAGAAGTCCATTATGGAGGGAGAGTTCAAACAAGCAAGCAAGCAAACAAAAGGGCTGCTGGCAAACGGTATCGTCAGGGATTCCACAAGTCTCTGTTGTAATTACCCAGCATTTAGCGATCTCACACACTGCTGCACCTATACCCCACGGATGCTCACTGAATAGTAATACAGAATCTGGGTCACTACCATGTATTGATAATGCCATATGCACTTTAAATTAGTCTGGGTGGGATGCTAATCGATATTGCACAATTGTCAGGCCTTTACAGTCACCTCTGGCTGCTGCTGATGAACATCGATTCCGACTTAAGTGGACCTAAAAGCCCAGGGAGAAGAGCAATAGTATCTGGGGCAGGTAAACAAAACTCCCAGAGAACAAACATGGCAGGTTGGGGAATTATATCGGTCTTTCACCAGCGTGTTCCATTATGACGAGAATCAAAGGGAAGCAGAAAGCTGCAGGGACAGGCAGCAGGCAGCCTTCTACGCAGACACACAAAGAAGTGTGTCTAGGCTTCGTTTAGGGTTTTTATAAATGCAGTTTATTGGTTACCTTATCTGGCAAATGAGTGTCGCACAATGGGAGTAAGTTACACCTGTAGATGCCACATCACAGAGCATAGGGCTGTCCGTGGGCCACTCCTCGTGTCTACACATTCCACATTTACAAAGAGGAGGACTAATAACAACAATTTGGCTCTTTTTAATGAAATGTTGGTTCACCCTAATCCCCCCCCCAAAGAAGTAATATTTCTGCTATCTAACCATGCGAATAGTTTAGTTTCAATTGACATTTCTGCCTCCAGCCCAAAACAATGGAGGTGGTGCTGAGAGCAGTGAACAATCTAATTTAAAAGATTTAACAGAAAGGGATCTCGCTGGGATACTTTTTCATTGGCTCTACTTTCTAAGGAAGAAATAGTCCCTGTGAAAGCTGTTTGCAGTGATTCTGTGGATCGGCCAGATAAACCATAAAACACCGTTGCTGGAAAGAGCAGTTGCTGTTGAATTTCTTAAATGGCATTTTTCAATGCAGTGAGCACCACTAACACATCACATCCATTTTTATTGCAGACATCTCGGATACAACTGAAAATATCAACATGGCTAGACAGCCCTAGAGTAGTACCCTACAGCCCTATCAGATCCCCTTCCATTAGTCTGGCTCCACTCATGTACGTTGCTGGGATAAAGCCTGACATCCAGCACGTGTCTCACATGCTGGATGTACCTCCACTATCTCCGCTATCGGGGCTTAGCGGCACCCAGGGCGGTTGTGATTGGTTTAAATCAGTACTGTCACTCTCAAGATGTGACTCTGATCAGTGGTTAAAAGAGATGTTCCGATACTGCCAAAAATTACGCAAGTTTAGCACCGATGCGATACAACCTAATTTAGCCCTGAAGAAAACCTACTTTAAAGTAGCGTATTTATGTTCTTTTTCCGTTATGACTGACTGTCAAACAGGATAATAAAAATAAGTTAAACGGCGTTCATTGTTTGTGTTTGTTCATATTTCACAAAAGGTTTAGCCCGAGCCAGGCTGACAAAGATAGAAATCATATCACAGCCATACAGGGATAGTAGTATTATTGTAGTATTGTTAAAAACATAATAACATATATGAAACACTGGTACTGGATCGGTACTTGGTAGGGCTGGGTGATATGGGGAAAATCAGATATCACAATATTTTTGACCAAATACCCCAATAACGATATTGCGACGATATGTAGGTTTGACAATTGGTGCTTTCACAAAATATTAACACAATGACATTTGTGATTAATTGTCATCAGTGATGTGGATATAATGACTAAGTGGGTAAAGGCAAATAATAGAACTGCTAAAACACTTAAGTCATATTTGGATATTATGATATCCAACATCTAAGAAGATATCTAGTCTCATATCACACTATCAATTTATATTGATATATTGCCCTAGTACTCGGTATTGCTATCAGGAAGCAAATAAATGGTATCAGAACATCTCTAGTGGGAAACTGAGGCATGTCCTGTGCAGTGGACCTGTTGTGGCTCAAAGGTTACTGGTTATTAAGATCAATTCATTTTAAGATCAGCATCACACCTATATGTGATTCTACTTTGGTGATAGTTTTCTCTGAAAAACTAATTTAACAAATGAGTCACAATTTATAACAGAAATCGTGTTTTGTTTTGACACATTTTACTTGGGTGGGCCGCCCAGGTATACTGTATGAGCAGACCCCAAAGTATATTTTTTGACCTATTTCAGCATTATTTATTTACATTTTTGTATCCGTTCCGAGAGAACGACCGTCTTTTCAGATACCCTTCCGGCAAGTGCATAATCGCCGCGGGGGACGGGGTTCACATGCATAATTAGAAAATTGAATTACTTTATGTTACACATCAACATGCCATCACCATGCATTTCAATATGATGCACATGAAATTTGATTATCTGTGCATATGATTCTTCCCATCATATTTGTGCACAGTGCTTTTCTCAGGGTCAGCAGTTACTTACATCTCTAGGAAGGAATTTGAAATGACTTTTTTTTTTTTTTATGTTCCTTATCCATTTCGGTTTGCTAACATATTACATATGTACAACATCCATATTCGTTCGATTGGATGCAGAAAATTCTCCTGTCAGATGTTGACCCAATTATGCAAAAGAACTGGACACTCAAAGTATTGTAGCTTATCGACCACTGCAAAGACCAATCCAGGTTGGTTGTTTGATTGCTAGCTACTCATTTAACCAGTGCAGCAGAATAGCAGCTGTTCTCTAATGAATCACTTTGGCAAGAAGCAGACAATTGGCAGTTCCATTTATATTGTAGACATGACTAATTTCTTGATCTGTTTTCAATATACCAAAGCTTTGCCCTTTGAGAGGTAAACAATTTGTTACTGTGCTTTCTCCCCCTCCTAAGTAAAAGCCAACATTTATCTGAACTCCATATCCCACGTGTCCTGGGGCACTGCTATCACCGTGAAGGATGGATTGTGATATGGCGGAGCGTTACACTCAGCGCCTCGGGGTCATGGGATCCACCCATGAAGAGAAAGCTGTTGTTCTGGCCATTGAGATTGGAGACAGGGATGGTCCAGAGGGCCAAAGTGTGCAGAGAGCTGATAGTGTGCACCAGAGTGGGGAGAGAAAAGACAAAACAATGTCATCAATGGACTAAATATTTTTCCTGAACCCATTCTACTGTACATGTTGCATTTCAGAGAAAAGAAAATACACTGATTGTTGATACCATATACTGTATGCCCTAGGGCTGCTCGATTATAGCAAAATAAATCACAAATATTTTGGTCGCTACAGAAATCCTGATTTTGATATTTTAAAACGATTACTCGTTGAATTTTGAAAAGATGTTGCATTTGTTGAGCTCAAACAAATCAACAGGGAAAATTTTAAAATGTGAAATTTCCCTCAATACTTTTCCCCTTGAACTTTATTGAATGCCCTTCAAAAAATAAGAGTTTACGCGCAAAATGTAATGTGCAAAGTAACCGTTTTTCTCGATGACATTGTTTTTGTCATCGTTAGGAGCCGAAATTGCTATCAAAATTTGATTAACTGATCAGCCGTAGTATGCAATGTTTTTTTAAAACAAATGACACATTTTGACAAATCTAGTAGCTAACTATTATAACTAATGCTTAGCAAAAACAAGACTACATTTCCAATAAACCTTGTTGATTACCTGTCACCCTTATCTCCGTTTGTGCTAAAGGAACAGCTCCCTGCTATTGTTTGGTCCTGTCAACCCATCCAACTGATCCTGGTCCTGCCAAATCTGGCATCATGGCTCACAATCTAAAATACACATGAAGCCTGCCAATCCCCTGAGTGATGGTCTTGTTTGTTTATGGTAATCACAGCCATGTCTCAAAGTTATGTGACAATGATTTATTACTCTCTACGCCCTCCTCGCAGCACTTTTCTATCCGTGGATGTGTTTCTGTCCTTGTTTGTTGAAGAGGATAATGTTATATTCTCTCACCCAAACTGAAGAAAGACAATATAACAGAATTGTATAATGACAGAGTGTATGTCCTCTGTCTGGGCAATATGACCTAAAAATCTCTAATGATTATTTATTGTCCCATTTACCATTTTAACATATAATAAAACAATATGTAATAAAAATACACCTGTGCACAGGACTGTCCAACCTTGCAGTGGACCTATTATTCATTTCTTTTTTGTACTGAACAATAAACAGAACATCTGGGATTATGACTCGGACTAACATTTATTGAACAGATTGACAGATGACAGTGAATCCTTAGGATCTGGGTCTGTGGATGGCCTTTGTGACTACTAGGGTTGGGTACTGTTCACATTTTTACCGGTACCTGAAATTTGGTTCCGGTACCCAACGGTACCTTTTTTTTAGTACTTTCCCTCTGTAATAACAACAACAACAAATTCTGTTGTAAAAAACTATTTATCCTATTTACATAGAACATTATGTTATTTATTTAGAACATTTTACACATAAACGTAAAATAAACCCCTCCCTCTCCCCTCCCAAACCCTACAACCTGTTAGATCAAATAATTATTTGTTTCTTACTCACTGTAACTTTTATTCTTTTATTTGTATATTATTCTAGTTTAGCCTGTTTTATTTCCATGACCGTTTTTAATTGCTCTTTAATGTTTCATGTAAAGGACTTTGAATTGCCTTGTTGCTGAAAGGTGCCGTAGAAATAAAGTCGCCTTGCCTTCCAACCTCAGCCTGTCAGTCATTCCCCAGGGCATAGAAACCACTGTTGTGCCTGCCTGTCTCAGAGGAAGTGCAACGTCAACAGCACCGCGACCGCTTTGGCCTCGCCATTAATATCATATCACAGCGAACGGTGTCTGCGTGCACTTTTGAAAAGCTGTAAACACACCTGAAACATAGGTGCGGGAAGTGGTGGTGACGAAGCTTTAAAACTGCGATGACAATAAAATGATAGCTGGACCGTGGACCAGTTGTCAGTGTTGTTCTCAGGGAATACTTGGATCATTTTGCACAGCTTTGTTCTGCACTAACGTGTTCTTTCGATACAAATAAAACCATTATTACCGTTACACATGTGCTCATCCTACACCTTCAGCTTTAAGCTTTAGTCCCATCTTCAGTTACATCCTGCAGCGAGTGATGAACTCCTCACTTCCCTCTCCACCATTGTCAGATGACGGCTGACCTCAGATCAGCCGACAACAAGCGTTTCAAAGTTTGGCTACATGTGTCAGCTAACTTTGCTAAATGCAAAGCATGTAGAGAAATGACTCCCTGAGAGGCAGACGACGCCTCAGAAATGACAAAGCGTGTTTTTGAGTAGGAGGAGGATGCAGTGTTTTTTGACACATTGCAGTCACTCACTTTCAAAAACACACCAGAGTGTGACTCACTCCCAGGCAAACCCATAACACTCTCCACATCACTGACTGAAATCAGTTTGGGCTGTAAGCTGTAGCATTACCTGCAAGTTAGTCTCGCATTGCCAGACATATCTCCACAGCGCTGTGGAGTAAGGTCTGTGTACACAATAGATGCATTCTGGGATAGGAGGAGA
Source organism: Perca fluviatilis (assembly GCF_010015445.1). Lineage (NCBI taxonomy): Eukaryota > Metazoa > Chordata > Actinopteri > Perciformes > Percidae > Perca > Perca fluviatilis. Next base: position 33,678,396 of record NC_053127.1, read on the forward strand.
AAAAAAAAACCCACTAGTTTATTGGCATTTCTTTATTGGCCGTTCACATCCAATATTAAATGAAGTTAACAGTTGACACAATGCAGTAAGGTGAGCTATTTAAATTAGCTGATACATGGTTAAACCTCATTAGCTCTTACCAGTGTATCTCCGTGTGGACTTCATCCACAGCAATCCCACCAATCAGTCCCAAAACGTCCCAGTTAGAGAGGAAATGACCTAAACATATTCTTTGTAAATCTTTACAATCATTCCATCCAAGTTCTCTTTGAAACGTGGACATTTTCAGCATGTAGCTCAAAGTTTGTTGTTGTTTCCAGAATGGAGTTTGAGAACGGCAACACACAGAGAGAGGAAGGAGAGGGGAAATGTACTTCCTTTGATCCGGACTCCCTGCAAGTAAACCACTACAAATATTGCACAGGGATCTGAATTTGTGAGTTTCAGCTGCTACTTTCGGCTCTAGTTTCCTTCAGAATGTAACAACTCGCAACTAGGCGACAAGAGAGCGAAGGAGTGTATCTGCATTGTAAAAAAGAAGGGGGAAAAAAAGATTGTGGTGATTTGTGATTCATCTAGGGCTGGGCAATATATCGATATTATATCGATATCATGATATGAGACTAGATATCGTCTTGGATTTTGGATATCGTCATATCGTGATATGACATAAGTGATGTCTTTTACTGGTTTTAAGGCTGCATTACAGTAAAGTGATGTAACAGACTGTTGTAGCTGTTCTATTATTTGCCTTTTCCCCTTAGACATTATGTCCACATTACTGATGATTATTTATCTAAAATCTAAGTGTGAAGATATTTTGTTAAAGCCCCAATTCTCAACCCTAGAATATCGCCGCAATATCGATATCGAGATATTTGATCAAGAATATCGTGATATCTTTTTCACAGGTTTACATATTTTCCGAAAAAAGAACATTTGAAATTGAAGTAGGGAAATAAAATAAACTATATTAGGAATGTCTTTTCTTAGAAGGAAGGAAATGTAAAGCAGGTACAGTGACTTGTCTTCCTGTTCATATAGCATAGCACACATCATGGTGGGTGGGGGAGAATTGACCTAGGGTGGACTGGAGTGGGCCTAGAGCAAATTGACCTAGAGTGGAGTGGGCAGATTTGTCCTGTGGACCAAAGACAACAATGAAATACTGCAACAGCTCAGGCTTTAGAACTGCTACTAAACAGTGTTGTAACATTGTTTAGATCTATCAACTGATAGAAACATAAAGATGTCAGCTGTGATGACTTCCCTCCACGACTCCTCTGGCAAGGTGTTAGAGCAGCTGGATCGTAATCTGTTCACAACAGCCACACATTCAAAGGAAGGTCAGAACACACGAGGTGATGTCTGGTTTTATTTTTATGATTTTATATCAATCCACACCACGTTGATCAAAGTATTTATCCTGTCTGGGGGGGGGGGGGAAGCGCTTTAAAAAAAATCCTGAATGTCAACATAATACACAACCGCCCTCTCATTGTTATTAAATCCTCTCAGGCAAGGGTAAACTCCACCAACACATTTACATTCACTGCCGCGGGATGGAATCCTCGTATCTCCACAGATGACAGTTCTTCAGAAAGGAGCATAAAGCAGCTTTGACAAACTGACAACCATTCTTCTTCTTTTTCTTCAGTCAATCAACTGGGCTTCTGAAGGTTTTTATAAACCTAAGAGGTTGGAGAGCTTCCTGAGCCCACAGAGGACCAGCAGTCCTGGATGCTACCTTTTCTGTGGTCCATACCCACGACGTTGCACTTCCAGGGTTGCTACTGTTCTGCAGGAAATTCCACCGGATGTCTTTTATTTCGGCCGGATGTCCATCAACTTCTTCTTCCTTTGTGTTGACGTTCTAACCTCCGGTGGATTTGTGAGGACTATGGTTAACTGCTCCTCAGATCTCTGCAGGGTAAATCCAGACAGCTAGCTAGACTATCTGTCCAATCTGAGTTTTCTGTTGCACGACTAAAACTACTTTTGAACGTACACATGTTCCACCAAAACAAGTTCCTTCCAGAGACTATTTAGCAGAGGCACCGTGGCTCCAAGAGATGATTGTGATTGGTTTAAAGAAATGCCAATGAACCAGAGCACATTTTTCTCCCATCCGTCCCAATGCTGTGTGGACACACCAGACCCTCCTCCACAGTGCTGTGGAGGAAGGTCTGGCAATGACTACATTTTCTGCTGCCAGCAGACCAAGTCACTGTTTTAAGTAAGTATTTGCACTGAAGTCCCAAGTCAAGACTAACAAGTCCCACTGTATGTCCCTAATTTAAGTCCTAAACTTTGTGTTTTGAGTCCTGAATAGGTAATAAGCCAATATTCACCAGATGTAAACAACAAATAAATTCAATTTACCCAAATCACGAATGCCTTTTCAAATGTGTATTCATTTTTTTTAACAAGTTTGATCAAGTGCTATTGAATTGAAGAACACTGACACTGCGCATTCATGTTTTATGTCGAAATTAATTGAAAAGATAAATGTAGAAGGAAAAAAACTCACTTTATAGAAAAATAATCTGTGTGCATATGTGTGAAAGAGACCATAACAGTTTGCATAAAACAACAAACAAAGGCATGAACAGTTTCATTCACCCACAAGGCTGCACATTTAATGTTACTTAGGGTTAAGTACGAGTTAGAGAGGGAACCCACGGAACCCACAACACTTTGGCGACATGGCGCCTCTGGCGGTGAAACGGTGTAGCCTCGACTTAAAGGTCCCATGACATGGTGCTCTTTGGATGCTTTTATATAGACCTTAGTGGTCCCCTAATACTGTATCTGAAGTCTCTTTTATATAGACCTTAGTGGTCCCCTAATACTGTATCTGAAGTCTCTTTTATATAGACCTTAGTGGTCCCCTAATACTGTATCTGAAGTCTCTTTTATATAGACCTTAGTGGTCCCCTAATACTGTATCTGAAGTCTCTTTTATATAGACCTTAGTGGTCCCCTAATACTGTATCTGAAGTCTCTTTTATATAGGCCTTAGTGGTCCCCTAATACTGTATCTGAAGTCTCTTTTATAACTAGACCTTAGTGGTCCCCTAATACTGTATCTGAAGTCTCTTTTATATAGACCTTAGTGGTCCCCTAATAGTATCTGAAGTCTCTTTTATATAGACCTTAGTGGTCCCCTAATACTGTATCTGAAGTCTCTTTTATATAGAACTGTAGTGGTCCCCTAATATGTATCTGAAGTCTCTTTTATATAGACCTTAGTGGTCCCCTAATACTGTATCTGAAGTCTCTTTTATATAGACCTTCGGCCCCTAATACTGTATCTGAAGTCTCTTTTTAAAGACCTTAGTGGTCCCCTAATACTGTATCTGAAGTTTCTTTAATATAGACCTTAGTGGTCCCCTAATACTGTATCTGAAGTCTCTTTTATATAGACCTTAGTGGTCCCCTAATACTCTGTGTCTGTAGCTATTGAGGAGAAGAGGGGGGGTTGGAAAAAGGGGGGGGGGAAAGAAGTGTTGACTTGCTTGTGATCACTGTGCGCCTACATGTAAGAATTTCTCACCATGTGTTTAATACGATGTACAATGTGAAGGACTAACAGAGCTGGAAGAAAATGAGACTTTCTCCTCCATCAGTCTGTTTACACAGCAGAGCCGATTAGATCAGTTCTTCTGCACAGCACCAGGATCAGCTGCTCATCTGACTGGCATGTTAGGGATCTGCCTTTTATTATGTCTTCATAACAATGTTATAACACAAAAGAAGCTGTCTGAGTGCGGCTGTCCAAGCTACAGACTCACCTGGTTAGTTACACGGTCACATTCAGTCACGTTTTCTGGGCTTATTACAGCTAATTTCTCTGAATGATAGCATCAGTATAATATATATTATATGTCTCATAGTTAGTGCTGATAAATCGGAAGTAAAACTCATCTGGTTTAGTGATAGTTTGTTAGGAATGTGAATAATGTTATTACCTTATCTGCATCATCCTACTGATAACTTATCAGCAGAGCTCGTGATACTTTGGCGACAGAAAGATGGAGCTGTTGATGCAACACACAGTAAGCTACCTGTAAGCTAGTTAACATCCAACATAACTTTAAAGGTCCAGTGTGTAACGTGTTTTAGTTGTTCATTATCAAAATCTGTGTTGCCCATTCACCAACTTGTCCTTTTTTATGAATATTTACCACCACCATCAATTCCAAGTATTCCTATTGGCTTGAAATTTAACATTTGCATTCTCATGAACTGGGGTAGACGCTCCATATTCATCTTGAAATACGTTAGCCGGTAAAGGACATACAGGACATAGTGCTCAGCCTTTCGTGTTTTCGCTGTCACATGATAAACTCACAGCTGATACTGCTAATGCTGCTAATGGGTGCTAAAGTATCGCTAAACTTGCACTTCCCCATAGCTGAAGAATAAAATCTGTTTTATGTCCGTGTTACAATCTAAAAACAGACTTGCGCTAATAACACAAAAGCTGATTGGCTGCCATTTAAGTTGCATGTTGTTCCCATTTGTAGTCGTAACACAGCAAATTATATTTGGACTAGCGAAACAAAGAACTACAACACCACGGAATAAAATCAAATTAGCATTAGAGGTAGCGTTACATTGACAGGAAAATTAAGGCCTGTTTAAAATGATAAAAACACAATACTTCAGCAAATGTAAGACTTTTTAAGGCCTAAAATGTTGATTTTGAAATTTTAGACTTTTTAAGACCTAGCAGAAACCCTGTCAGAATGTTTTTTTTCTGTTACATGTTTGTGTTGTGAAGCGACAGATTGTAGCACTATGCCCAAGACAGATTTCCCCTCGGGGACAATTTTGTATTCTATTCTATTCTATTCTATTGCCGGCGATAGCAACCGGAAATGAAGAGACAAAAGAGAAAATAGAATGAGCAATGAGGTCAACCCGATTTTGTTTTTTTACTACTTGAGTGCATCTTAAGATTCCCCCCTACACAACTATCTTTCTGGACTCTACAATCTGCAGCTCTCATATATAAACTGATAATATTCCACCATCATCCATCAAATGTAGTCAAAATCATCATCATATTCGCAGCTTCTGTCCTAGACCTTATTATCATAGGAAACATATTTTCGGAGGGAATTGTTACTAAAGTATAGACTGTACTTATGAACTGTGATGCACTGCACAAATGTCAGTGCAACATTATACAATATGTTCACCTGTACATGATTCCACAGGCTCAGTAAGATATGTAGAGGCATGAAGCACTCATATCAACAGATTTAGTAGGATGTCAGGAACATGACAGTGTCGTACTGTAAGATAGAGTGTGCAGCTTGGATGCCAACGTGAACTCAGTCGACGCTGATTTTTCCATTCCAGTCTGGTTATATGAGAAAAGCCTGCTTTGTTTTTTATGAGGTGGTTTTGTAACTACAGTGTGACAGCTGACAGCAGCTCTAAAGTAAGATAAAGAGAGGAAGAGGAGAACTTGCGGGTTAGAGACAGCCAAAGATAGACATTTTTATAACCTGCACTTAAAATATTGCATTACTGCCCCCAATACTGAGCCTCGTACATCCTCCCATCGATGAGCTTTGGCGCTGTGCACAGTTACACCACAGACTGTGTTTAGTCTTCCTCTCTTTGACCTATTACCGGCAGCTATGTATTTATCTCTTTCAATCACCACACTCTGTTACTAAATATTACTCCGTACATGTCGCTGTCAGCTAATGCCAAATTCCAGTGTGATGCTAAACTAAAACAGTAGTCAAACACTGATGTGTGAGCCGTTGGGTATTGTCGCTTTCCCTGGCAACAGTAAAAATTAAGGAAGATGGAACTGATGCTCATAAATTGTGGTGTTTATGAGCTCCTGAATGGCTGTTACCGTTCAGACGCTCACCCCCACTATGGCCATAATTGAATCGCTACCCTTTTAGTCATGTGCATGGTTTATTTGCCTGTGGGGAAACAGCTCTGACATCCATTTTGCTACATCCCACTCATCATTGCCTGATTGTGGGAATAAATGAAGTCAAATTAAATTAGGATTGCCGGTGTTTTAAACTCACAAACCTCTGAAAAAAAATAACATGCAGACACACAGGAAGGTAGCACCGTTGAGTGATTTCACTTCATTGGTCTGCAATCAAAAAGCATGTAAAGATCACAAGTGTCGCCTTCAAGTGGCTGCATGCAAAGTCATGGTACTTTGGGCTGTAGGTGCAGTATTCAGGAGTTATGGTAGGCAGAATTTATGATCCTAGGTGATTTTAACTTTTGCACATTTACTGTTTCGACCATGTGACCCCCCCCCCCAGTCATGTGGAGTGTTTGAGTGCAGTTCACAGCTTGTGATTTATGTACTCTGCTGCCGTATCTCTTTCTTCTGCCCGACTCCACAGTGCAGCGCTCTGTGTCCCGGCAGTTCCAGTTCACTCATCCCCCGCTAACGTTTCCTAATGTGTAGCTGTTAAACTGAGCTCAGTCAACTTACAGTCACAACGTTTCCCAAAGCTTTGTCACTGAAGTTATTGACTTCAGATGACACTTTGATGATTTGACTTTGAGTTCACACTGGGGCTGCAACAACTATTCGAATAAATCGATTTAAATTAATAATAAAAACAACTGTTGCCAACAACTTCACTCATCTACGTATGTTAAAATGCACGGCATCATGCACGTTATACTCCAGTGTCTATTCCACCTAATTTCAGATAATTAGCGTAAACTACGTCTGTCGTCTCCGGCAGATTTGTGTCCGTTTTGATGGACAAACGCACAATTACAAATGAGACAGAAACACCTTCCGTCCGTTTTCTCTCTGTGTTGTCGTAGGTCGATGTTGCCGGGCCAATGCTACAGCTATTTTAAAGCTAACCATGATAAAGATAACAACCCCGATAACGCTATCGAAACTACTTGAGCCAACGCTTGATAAAACGCCCGGCTACTTTGATCCATCGCAAAACGGAGAGAAAACATACAGAAGGCATTTCTGTCCGTTTAGTTTGTTTTTAAATGAACCCGCCATAGGGTGTTTGTCTGTAAAAATGGACACAAATCTGTCGGAGACGACAAATTTAGCCAACACTTATTATCTGAAAGGGAGCGTGCCTATGTTCCCACAGCCCTATGTTCCCAGATTTCTAAGAATTTTTTTTCACTGAAAATTAGGCCCTATGTTCCCACCGTTCCCACATTTCTAAGATTATTTTCCAAAATTAGGCCCCATTTCCTTTTTTATAAATTTGTATCAGATTTTATCCCCCTTTCTCCCAATTTGGTAGCCAATTACACCCAACCTATTATCCAGTAGCAATGGACTACAGATGGAATGTAACCCTAACCCTAACATAGGGCCTAATTTTAAGAAACATCTTAGAAATGTGGGAACATAGGACTGTGGAAACATAGGACTGTGGAAACATAGGGCTGTGGAAACATAGGACTGTGGAAACATAGGGCTGTGGGAACATAGGGCTGTGGAAACATACGGCTGACCCCATCTGACTATTATCTGAGATGGCAGATGAAGCTAACAATGCTAATTAGCTGAAATGTGGTCGGAGAAAGACACTGTATAACCTAACGTTACAGAGTTTTCCTACCATTTCATGCCATTAGTCAAAGACAGTTTAAAAGTGCATGAAATATGTAGACCCTTTCACTGGCATAATTGCTAGGCAACAAATTCGGTCAATGTTTGCTTCCTGTCAGCTGATGTGATTTCCAGCAGATTTGTATCCGTCCAAAAAAAATTATAATAATATAATGATAATTCCTTGGTTGCAGTGTGTGTGTGTGTGTGTGTGTGTGTGTGTGTGTGTGTGTGTGTGCGTGCGTGTGTGTGTGTATCGTTTCCTTGGCTGCAACAGGAAATAAACTGGGACACAAGCTGTGAAAATGGTCTTCAAAATACAAATGTGATGACGGTTGTGGGGTCATTTGCTTCAAATGTATTCAAAGCACACCAGCACAGTCCTGATGAAGCAGCTGAGTTTTTGACAAATAATAATACCTAAAGACATTTCTTTCTAGCATTTAACTCTGCTTGTTGCATATTTAATGCTGTAAAAGACAAAAATGTGTTCTGTTTGTTGCTCCTTGAATGTGAGGTGTGACGTTCACTGTGTAGAATTATGGCGTTATATATGTGTCACATTCCTGAGCGAGTAATTGTATGTTTTGAGCGCAGAGAACTATATTTTGCAAGCACATTACATTACATTTTGAACAGAAATTTACACTGACAAAAAATTATTTAGTTTGAGTAAACAAAAACCTATTTCGGGCACAATAAATGTAAGCTATTGCGCTCCGGACCTGTCTCCCTCGCTCTCAACCTCTTCTCTCTGCGCGCTCAACTCTAGACACGCAAAAGGTCAATTCTGATTGACTGTTCGTCTCCAATTAGATTGCAATATCAGGAAACAAAAATCTAGGAGGAACCGTCTTTTTCAGTCAACACTTGTTGGTACGGCAAATACCGTCTACAGTGGAGCTGTTCGACTAATGTTACTGGATTAAAACACATTTCGGTCAGTATTTTGTATTATTGACATAGCTATATCACAGAAATGTCTTAATATTTGTGTGTACTATAATGCCGTTGTTTTGTTTGACTCATATCTCCTTATGTTTGACTCATCCTTCACAAGCAATCTAGCTAGCTCACACACAGCAGCCGACATGTCATCTGAGCAGTAGGCCTGTCACACTATAGCCACATGTAAGTAGTTTTTAATACTTTGGTTACATTACCGTATTTTATTAACCTGAATTATGTTGCTATATTAGCTTGCGAATGAGCTATCCGTTGCTAATGCTAATTTATCTCAAAAAGCAGAAACGTTAGCTAACTACTGCCAAGATATGATTTCACGAGAGACCAGAGAGGTGTTATAAGACTCGTCAAGTGTTGTCATCTGTCTTAAAATGAAATCATATCTTGGCAGTAATGTTCGTTAGCTACTGCTTTTTGACATAAATAAGCTAGCTACGCTAACGCAACGGATAGCTACTTTGCAAGTCAACTGAACCAACCTTAAAGAATTAAGGTTAATAAAACACCACATCGATGTAACTAGTATTACAATACTTTTGTAAGTGGCTGTATTGTGACATTTTAGGTTTGTTCAGATGAATATGTTGGATGCATAGACTGTATCCATGCTGGGCTAGCTAATGTTAGATTTCTTGTGAAGGATGATGTTAGTCACACACGGAGATATGTAATTCAAAAAACGGTGTTGTGATTAACACAACTATTAAGGCATGTCTGTAATATACCGTCGGGTCAATAATATAAAATACTGTGGATCAGTGCTTTCCAACCCTTCTGGTCTGAGGTTCCCCACATCCCTGTCATATTAACTCACATACCCACCCGGCCAATTCCCAATGTGTTCACACTATCCTATTAAAGTGAATATTCTTACATTTTCATGCAATTGAACTATAGACATATAGGTTGGTTTGGTCAGAAATTCTACTAGCTTGGCCTTTTACTTGAAGTGTAGTTAATGTTTTAAAAGTCATACATTTCTTTTAACTAATCATTTAAACTGTTAACTAAGTCAGTAGGCCACTTTTAGCTTATTATTTCTACCATTGATTACTTCGCTATATGTTTAAACATATGTGTTGAGCTGTTTCAGCTGATATATTGTTTTAAATCAATCATAATTAAATTATTATTTTGATTAGTTAAGCTGCTCCCCAAAATTTTCCAAATACCCACTGGCTACAGCAGAGATACCCCTTGCTGGGGAATCACTGCAGGTGTTGTGTCAAAAACTGTTTCCCTGTAGATATGTCTTTCCTGCTACTTGCGATCTAATTGGAGGTGAACAGCCAATCAGAATTGACCTTTTGATTCTGCGATTGGTTGGTTTTGTGGCACACTTGTAACGCTGTGAAAATCTGAGCGAGCGTGTCTAGAGTTGAGCGCGCAGAGAGAAGAGGTTGAGAGCGAGGGAGACAGGACCGGAGCGCAGCAGCTTTTACCTGCGAGCAGAGAAAGACATGCAAATACATTTATTGTGCCCGAAATAGGTTTTTGTTTACTCAAACTAAATTATTTTTTGCGAGTGTTAATTTCTGTTCAAAATGTAATGTAATGTGCTTGCAAAATATAGTTCTCTGCGCTCAAAACATACAATTACTCGCTCAGGAATGTGACACATATATAACGCCATATAGAATGATGTATGTACAGAGTTTGTTTTCACATTCATCTGCTGCAGGAGGAAAGTTTCTCCGTGCTCACCGTAAATCTTAGTCTCGCTTGCGCGTACACGTAGGATTTTGAGACATCGCAGTTTGGAGGTCAATAGTGGTCCAGTATCTAAATAACAAGTGTGATGTGGAAACGTGAAGCCTCCGCTGCACAGACACTGAGAATGGACATTTCAGCAAAGTAGGAGACGTCTTGTGTCCTGTAATTCATCTTTTAAAGTGAAAAATATTATATTAACGCAGTCTGGATTTTCCAATGAGGAGGAAGATGAGTTGTGCATGAAGCGTAGCTAGAAAAAGCTAAAGGAAAGGCCAATGTTATTGAGTTCTTATTAAGTTTTAGCCTTCTGGATACTTCGTCTTAATTTCAGACCTGGCCTATTCCGACATCGTGGACAAAGCCAGCAAATAAAGTAGAAGCAGTACTTCCAATTACATCACTTGAGTGGGCGGTCCTCAATGTAGCCCAGGACACATTCCCATTCCCAAAAACTAATTTGGACCAGACCACCTCCCAATGGGGTCTGAGCAATCGGATCAACAGTGCATCATGGGGGCATTCACATGTACTTTGAGCTGTCCACGCGTTACGGCCACGCCTGAACACGGGATCCTTTTTTCGACTTGTGTACTGTATGTTTTTGACCTGACTGCCTAAGCCCTTTAAACGCTCCTGCCATCTTCAATGCAAGGGCCATGACTATTAGGAGTTTGATCGTTTGCTTCCATAACATCACTATGAAAATGGAATAGCAGTCACAGTAAGGTGATGAGTGCAACGCTGTCAGCTTTCATCTGGTGTTCTATACTGGCACAAAGCCTGAACAGAACTTCAGAGCGTTTTGTCCCTCAGGGATTCCCCAAAGCATTTCAAAAGCGTAAGATCATATTCAATCAACTAGTTATTTTCTCATATGTAGTTAAAAAGCAACATTTAATTCACTGTCCCAACTTATACAACTCACCTGGGTTGACATCCGCTTGTCAAAATTAGGGGTTGAGACACAGTTGTAAAATCTAAGAATGCTCAATATTTTATGCTGGAAAATGAAAGAAACCTGTATCAGTTTCTCATGCTTCCCCAAAGCTCTGTATAGAGCTTATAATACTGTAAGTCATGAGCTTCAGGACTTTTTTTTTTTAAAACATGTGAATAAAGTCCTCTATTTTAAGCCACACAAATCTAATTGTCACAGATCAGAGCTTTCTTATTTCGGTGCACTGTGCTATAATTAAAATACCCTGCTTTAAGGTTTTATTAGTTATTGTTATTATTTTGAATGCCAATAAGTGTGAGTGCCTCCCCCCTTTTTCAGATTAGAAATATAAAGTACAAGCTAAAACAGAGATGGGAACGTTCTGAGTCATTGTGATTGACATAAAGCCTTAATTCATCTACAGTACATGACGTTTCCAACTTAATGTTTTGAGATTTATTAACATATTGAACGTGCAAGGGATTTCTCAATAGATATCATAATCGCAAATTTATAGTAATTTAGTGACTTCATATCTATGATCATAGGAACAGATTGTGAGATTTGTGAGACGTTTAAAAAAAAAGTGAAAGCACCCTCTGTCAACACTAACACATTCCACAAAGACATTTCTACTAAGCAATACTGGAACCTATTTTATCTTCAATGTCAACAAGGGACTTTTTCAGCATTTTTAGACCAATGGTAGAGTTGACTACCAAAGAATTTGGCATCTGGTTGGGTACCGAGACCCGGTGCTAATACGCCACCAGTGCCTAAACGACCGGTGTCTACCGGACCGAATAGTAACACGGATTTAGGTGCCTCTTTACGCTGCCACTGAAATGCTCGCGCTGCTCTCTGATGCTCTGAAACAGAAGCATCTCTGCATGCAACGCTAGTTAACACTACACTTGACATTGGGTAATGTTAGCCTAACGTTAGCTACTATATGGATTAAACACGGTTAAAATGCTGACAGCTAAACGGTATAAAGTGTGTCTGTATTTCACTGTAGAGGATTCCAACACCAGGACGTCCAACAGTCTGCAGCTATGGTGCGTTCACTTGAAACTTGCCTCGCCAGCCTCGTGGTGCATTCAAAGTTATTGTAAAATACACTTTTTCCATCTAGTGGTTCTTTTTGTCGTTTACCACTAATTTTCTAGTGAAATAAGTTATTGTTATAAGTTATTGTTTTTTATTCATTTTTAATAAATCATTTAATTTTGACAATATGGCCTTAGCAACAAACAAGCTGTTATTAAATGTCGCCGACTAACGGTTTGTGCTCGTTTTTTTATTTTAATAAATATATGTATTTATATGTATTTGAAATCTTTTTTTAAAAGTATTGGTCCAGGAACTGGTATCGGAAAAAAAAATCCAAATGATACCCAACCCTATCTAAGATGTAAAATTATTCTTTGGGGATGCATAAATCCCACTCTAAAGTATCTGCCTAGAGGGATTCATTTAAAAAATGAGTTGTCAACATACCATCTACAATAAAGGTTGTCAAGCTTTTAAATATGATCATATCATGTGCACATCACATAACATAACTTAAAAAGTGGAATTTAAAGGGTATTTAAAGCATCAAACATGCCCGAGAATAATACAAACTGAGTGAACAGCATGCCCCCAGGCTGGCATTAACTCTCTCCATTCACCATCCTGAAAGTAGAGCCCATACACTAAAGCACAGCTCTTCTGGAGGTGCTTTGCCAAGTGCATTAGCAAACACAGCTGGTAGTGTGATGTTTTCTGCCAGTGAGCTTGGCAGAGGTATAGATTTCCCTACATTTCAAAAATTATACAAATCACTTAATTTAGAAATATGATATGGTAGATTTAGTGCTCACGTTGCCCCTACGACTCTTTTCAGAATAATCAGATAGCCTAAATTAAATGATTTTTCACAATTACACATGAGAATTGAAGGCTTGTCTGCTTTTGCAATGATTACAAAGGGTTTGCGAAGTGAGCGATGGGTTAATTAAGGCTCTGAGGAAACAGGTAAACACAGTGAATCTGCTCGACACAGTGCACGTTGGAAGGTAACTCCAGCTGCCCTCGTCTGCAGTAATTTCACAGAGGATTGTCTGCACATGCTAATTCTACCCTTTAATACTTCTCCCTCAGTTCCATCCCTCTTTTTTAATAAGCTTGAAATTAAAAACGGCAGCACATGCTGGCCCATGTTACAGGAGAAATGATAAGGCCCAACAATGCGAAGAGAAGCGAGTCAGGGGGTTACATCAAACAACAGCCTTATCAAAGCAGCAGGTATAAATCCAGTGTGGGTGGGAGGACTGAACCAGAGGTTACCTACATGCTGATTCCATCACTGCCCGTTTCAAATAATTAGAGCCGAGCACCGATGTCGGTCGGTGAAGGCCCATTTGAAATTGATAAGATTATTATCGTTCTGCAAACTAATCGCATTTTTAGGGGCTAAAGGTGCGTGGACATTTTGCACATGCTTCAGAACCGATGATACATTTAATATTGTACAGGTATCCTGCTTGGGTGTTAAAAAATTGCTTGATAGCGCCCCCTACAACATTTTAAATGAGGTAGTCCTTGCAGTACGTTTCACCTAGATAACATGGGTCAGATATTTTCAGATACGCTTTTAAAAATTTGACATGGGTGACATTGCATTATGTCAGTTGCCATCACATCACATAAATAGCCTGTTACCTTTATCTTACGTTAATCAGCACCTGGCCTTTCTAAAACCTTTTAGTTTTCTAGCCATTCCACCACTTTTCTAACTGCCCCCCCAACTAATGGGAAGGATGGCAGGTGTGATAGGCTAGCCTATTGTCACCAGTGTTGGGCAAGTTAATTCCAAAATGTAATACATTATTGATTACTAGTTAATGTCATTTGAGAGTAATTAGTTATATTACAATATTACTGTCTCTGAATTGTAATGCTCATGTTACTTTTGAGTCTCATCTTTATCCACTTTAATACATCATAATTTATTCATATTATTTTGTATTATTAATCTGACACTGCAAAGTAACTAAAGCTATAAAATAAATAGTTAAGTAAGACGTTCAATAGCCTACTTGACTCTGAATTGTGGTGGACTAGAAGTAGCCTAATAAATAGGAGAAAATGAAAAATACCCAATTAAAATTGAATCAAAGTAGCCGACGGTAGCATACCGACGGCTATAGTTACTTTCCACCGCTGATAAAATGTAATATTACGTGTAGCAAGACTAAACATTAATTCTCAACATGTTATCAGTCAGTCACATTGCTGTCGCCACTGACAGGACACAGATGTTGTCAGTTACCGTCTCTGGTTCTGGCTCTGACCACGGGGAACAGTGACGGGACAGCTCGCTTCAACGCAGCGTAAAAAACTCCGGAAAATAATGTCCGTGTCGCAAATCTATCCGTCTCTGCAGTCATTTCAACCACTGAATTGTAATGCGTTACTCCCATCACTGATGGACACTATGAACGTTTTTTCTTATCATCCATTTATTTGTAATATCATTATGTTTCGGGGGGTGGGGAGTATTTGTTATGAGACTGTGTTCGTTACCTGTTGCCCCTTGGTGACTGATGTCGATGTCTGTCTTGCACACGGTGCAGAACATGTGATGAGGTTCTATATACTGTCTCTGTGAGGTAGTCTGGACATGTGGAGGCCTGATGAGGTTCTACATACTGTCTCTGTGAGGTAGTCTGGACATGTGGAGGAAAGGCTATCTCTCCCGTTAAGAAACCGTTCCGAAACTTTTTTTGAGGCGGTTCAGCCATGGCATGCAAGCCTACAGTTATCCGGACAGCCTGGCTTGCTGAGGCACTGAATTTAATTAAACGCACGAAGCATTTGGCTAGGAAAGGCAGGTGGGCGGAGGGTTAAAATGCAGTGCTCTGATTGGCCGAAAGCTCCACTCCACTGCTCAGCGGCAGAATCAACGTCATAGATGTAGATCGCATAGAAACTGAAACCGGAGAAATGCGAGATGCAACAAAATGCGTACCTAGAGAGCAGCGAATCGTACAAGCGCACTTAAGGGTCAAAATGCGTGCAGAGTACGAAAAATGTGTACATGTTGGCAGGTCTGCATATTTAATTTAATGTGCAAATGATGTACGATTTTGACCATGTTTAGGGGCTGTGCTTTAACATACACCTCTTACAGATTATATTTGATTGGCTTCAAAATTGTTCAGTACAATCTAAAGACCTTGGCAAAGCCAACTTGTGAAGCTTCCATTCTGCCCCAATCTTCTCATGGTTAATAGTCCCAGCCTTTACGTGAGATTTATATTGTGTGGGCTACACTTGATAAAGAGCACATCCATAAGTAACACAATGACAGAACATATGACTAATTTGGTCATGGGTTTCATACACTGTCTGTAATAAAACATCTCAAAAGGGAAAAACCTATCAGATGGAGGACCCTCGGATGAAATATTCGTCTAATTGCGTCACTTTAGTGGTCCTTGAAGTGGAAAAAGTTTGGGAACCACTGGTTTAGAGGATCCTTCTGTTCGCTATGAAAAGAGACAGTTGGATAAAGTAGCCAAGCTGAGCAGTTGGATGGTGTTTGCTTTTTTTGATTAAGTAAATGTCTGCTTTAGTTGGAGTCAAAGCTTAGTGGACCAAGCGCCACTATAAGAACAGCAGCAGCAACAACAACAACAGCAATGTTTAAAACTGGAGGAGTCAAGTCAAGTCCATGAGATGCATAACACACTGGATGGGTAACAGGTAAAGCTGCATCAGCCTAATTGTGCTCCATGTACAGTTATTCTGGAGAAAACCGACACATTTACCACCAAGGTACCAAGGTCCTATGACATGCTAGCCTAGAAATCTAGATGCACCCTAGTGGCAGCAAATTGAATTTGCAGCCAGGGGGGTCTAGGCACTCTCCGTAGTGATGGTCAAATGAAGCTTCGCGAACCAGTGTCTTTACTTTCTGAGCTCACTAGATGGCACTCTCTGTTCAACAAAGGGTTTGAAAACCCATTGAATTGCCATTCATTTCACCTTTTTCTTTGAACAGAGAGCGCCATCTAGTGAGCTCAGAAGGTAAAGACACTGGTTCGCAAAGCTTCATTTGACCATCACTAACTCTCCGTTGGCTTGCAAGCTGGAAAAACCAAAATCTGGTCAGGCCAATCACATCGTGTATAGAGTTGGTGGGCGGGGCTTATGGCTGCTGCTGCTGAGAACAGCGGTCTTCTGGAAGACTTGGAGTTAAGCTTTTCTTTGAGAAAAGAACAAAGAACGGCACTGAAGTCATT
The DNA here is from genome assembly GCF_010015445.1 of Perca fluviatilis. Lineage (NCBI taxonomy): Eukaryota > Metazoa > Chordata > Actinopteri > Perciformes > Percidae > Perca > Perca fluviatilis. The sequence goes on from NC_053127.1 coordinate 33,694,900, forward strand.
CTTAAAAAAGGACGATGTGTTCAGAGTTTTGCCGACCGGATATGGCTAAAGTTTAAAGTTTAATCTATCAACTAGCTCCGCTACCTTCTTCCTTGCTCTGCCTGGTTGTAGCGCTATCCTATTGCGTGCAGAGGGAATTTGAAAGACAACCGTTTATCCCGCCCCTCGGATTGAGCTCCGTCAATGCAGAGTTCCCAGACCCAACATCTTGATGTGGGTCTGGCTTGTTAGGCTAATGACATGCTGCTTTTTGGATGCTTTTATAAAGGCCTTAGTGGTCCCCTAATACTGTATCTGAAGTCTCTTTTGTATAGACCTTAGTGGTCCCCTAATACTGTATCTGAAGTCTCTTTTATATAGACCTTAGTGGTCCCCTAATACTGTATCTGAAGTCTCTTTTATATAGACCTTAGTGGTCCCCTAATACTGTATCTGAAGTCTCTTTTATATAGGCCTTAGTGGTCCCCTAATACTGTATCTGAAGTCTCTTTTATATAGACCTTAGTGGTCCCCTAATACTGTATCTGAAGTCTCTTTTATATAGACCTTAGTGGTCCCCTAATACTGTATCTGAAGTCTCTTTTATATAGGCCTTAGTGGTCCCCTAATACTGTATCTGAAGTCTCTGCTATATAGACCTTAGTGGTCCTCTAATACTGTATCTGAAGTCCCTTTCCCGAAATTCAGCCTTGGTGCAGAATTACAGCCACTAGAGCCAGTCCCACAATGAGCTTTCCTTAGGATGTGCCATTTCTGTGTCTGTAGCTTTAAATACTATTGAGGAGGAGAGAGGGGGGGCAAGGTGGAGGGTGGGGGTGTGGCCTTGACCAACTGCCACTTTGCTCGTTTGAAAGCCATGATGTCTCTCTCTCATGGGTGGGCACAATTGTGTGGGTGGGCAAAGCAGAGAAAGGGGAGGTAACCTTGCTCCTTATGACCTCATAAGGAGAAGATTCCTGATTGGTCCATCTGAGCTTTCATTTTCTCAAAGGCAGAGCAGGATACCCAGGGCTCGGTTTACACCTATCACCATTTCTAGCCACTGGGGGACCATAGGCAGGCTGGGGGAGCGCATATTAATGTTAAAAAACCTCATAAAGTGAAATTTTCATGCCATGGGACCTTTAAACTAAATCAAAGTACAGTGTTACCTTTAGGATTTTTTTTACCAGTGGGGGCCGCCAAATGTATTATGTAAGAAACGGAACTGACACTTCGCTGCAACCCAAACAACGGGGAGTGCATTATGTCGGCAGTGAAACGGAGGGGTTTGACCTAAGTGAACTAAAAGCAGCAGCTATAAACTTACAGTGCACAATGATATTAGCTGTAGCTGCTACCAGTGTTACAAGTAGGCTACAGACATGGAGCGTTGAATAAATCAAGAGGTGGTTAAATGCACATAGCCTACAGAGCACAGAAACTGAGATTCACTTCACAATAACCTCCTACACTATATTATAAAAGTTAACTTTAACATATAAACACTTAGAACACACACAGAGTGTGATATAAACCGGCCTAAGCCGTCCACATGGGGGCGTGGACAGGCTTTCCAACAGGCGGGATAATTTAAAAGGCAACCGCAACTACATCGTGCGCCTACCCTATTTCTGATACCATGGCGGCAGATATTTTGGCATGGCAGGCCGCCATTTCCAAATCAACATAGAGGAAACACTGAAGTATTAGGATTACAGAATGTAACTACAAAATGGCAAGATACAGTTATGTCAGTTGCATTTCTATTGCACCCCTCACTATGAGGAAAATCATGTATGAGCATATGGAATATCTAGGCGCAGAGCTGGACATCAGCATAGAAAAAAATACATGCTGTGAGGATTGTGAATGTTAATTGCCCCACTTCACATCAAACACTACCAATTCCTTGCAAAGTCATAAGCAGGAAAGTTTTCTGTATTCTTATCATTTAGAGTAAAATGCAGCTAATTTGTTTCCAGTTATATTCATTTATCATTTTCTGTAGCTTGACATTTAAAAAACACTGCAATCTGTTCCAGATAATTCTGTCTGACTTGTGCGTTGTGTGTAAACGGCGATAATGCTCCACCGTAATTTGATAGCCTCGTTTTCTGAGGCTATTTGGACTTTTTGTGCTGTGCTCAAATTTATTTTGAGTTTTACTAAGTGCTTTCTTTTTTTTTCCAACTCGTGACTCGTGAATTTGCTACATACATAGTTAGAGGCTGCTGCTAGAAATGTGTTTGATCACAGAACTCAAATTTGATCATAGTTTTCCCTCCCGTGGCAGTTGTCATGTACTGTCCACAGGCTATCAGGATACGTGTGGACCCTTATCAAAATGTTGTCATCCAGTTAAGTGGTGTTCGCGGCGGGATAATGATGTGTCATTATAAAATAAGATGATAATGGATGCTGTTGTAAGGGTATTGTTTTTCAGTGGATATACAGTAGATGTGCCAGGTTAGAGGTGTATTGTGAAAAGAGCTCAGCTTGATATTTTGCTCAAAAGACTAAATATCGACACCACCAAAGGGTATATTAGCTTCAGCGATCTTAAGTGGTAGCCTTCTTTTCATCACTGTATGTATTAGTTTATGTGTCAGGGACAATGCAAATAGGATTGTAACAGGTTATACTGACATGAAACAGATGCAAACAGGATTTCTAGCCAAGGTTAGTTAGGGTCCCCTGTCCCTGGTTAGGCTCTTCTGCTTAAAAAGCTCATAACGTATCATCATTACCAATCATTACCGAGTACAAAAAGTTACCTTGAGCACATGATGAATGGTGACATGCTCAAACATGTGACATGATCATAAAACAATTACAATATTTGCATCACATTACAATCATTCTACATGTTTTGCATGTGTATGTGTGCATGTGTATGTACCCTAATTCATGGCAATATATGTGCATTTGCATACTTTTATGTGTGTGTGTGTGTGTGTGTGTGCGTGCACGCACACATGTATTCTCTATGAGTATGCATGTATGTTCATCTATGTGTATCCTTTCCTCTCTCTGTGTGTACATGTCCATGTGTGTATGTGCATGCAGAGGTGCATGATCAGTGATGGCAGGTTAGGTTTTCTTGCAGCCAGTGGTTCACCTTTTCATTTCACATTTGCAGATCACTTTGTGTTTTTATTTCTGTTGGTAGGGCATTTCAAAAACCTGGTCCTTTTTACTGAAACAGATGACGTTGAGCGTTGATGGTGTTGTGCTGTGCCACTCTGCAGTTGCCATTAGCTGATCTCCTAGTGGCTATTCTACTGCTATATGTTTCTGACATACGGGCAAAGCACAGCTGGGGCAAGATTGAGCTTCAATCAATCATTCCAGGTATTGTATTAACATGAGGAATCAATGTCTTAGTGCTGCTGTGACATTTATTTAAAGTGTTCTGTAGCACCTAGATACCTGAGACTGAGCCAATTAGACAAACTCTTAATTTCTGAATTACAGAAAAGTAACGATTTGGCCTCCAGTCCACCGTGAAAGCTGCGCTGCAGGAAAAAGGGACAAATAGGGCAAACACAGTGTGACAAGCAGCCCAGGAGGCTGCTGACACAATTATTTGCAATGGGATGGGGTGCATTCCATGCATGGCACAGTGATGTGTATTTACAAAGCACCAAAGATAAGACTCTACAGGCCAAAATATTACTGACAGTATAGTACAGAGTGGTTTCTAAATCAGGACTAATCAGTTTTCGGAATCCTGAAGGAATCATCAGGGTGTAATGATTGGCGGAGGCAATCCAGCACTATAATGAGCAGCAGCTGAAAACAGGATTTGCAGCTCCTAGTAGAGAACTGTGCAAAACGGCTATCGGGGATAATTTTTGTAATTTTGTGTGACCGCTCCCAAACTTCTTTTCTATGTAAGAGACACGGAAGGTTAATGAAAAAGTCCTAATCTTTTCCCTATATAATTGAAAGAGCGGAAGGTATCACTTCTAATAAAGTATGATAATGGAGAACCGGACATGCAGCTGAGTCCCAGATGACCTTCTCACCACTCGGTTTTTATCATCTGCACTGTGGTTAAGGTAATAATCTGGAAGATTTTCATTTAAATAAATGTCTGATAAGTCACTATCGTCAAATGAGGTAACACAATGGTGATTGAGCCTATGGCCCACTGATGAAAGCCCTTGCATAATCAGTAGGACAAACTAGGTGTCTGTTGCGACATTCCTGGGAGAAATCCCAAGTGGCGTACATTTAGTGATGCGTTTTCCATCACCCAGGAGAAGAAGGTAGGCGGAGCTGACAGAACACACTCGCTCTTCAACTCACTTGGGTGTGAAGCGGCGTACTGTGACCTAATGCTAACTGACTGACGTCACAAAGGCAAAATTGTTTGGATCTCTGGAAAAACACACCTGCAATTACTGCTAATCGCCATAGGTGTACGCCAAAGACAACGAAACAGAGATATTCGAGACTATGACTTTAAGGTTACAGCATTTGTGCACAAGAAAAGTTATTGGCCTTTCAGCAGAAGCGGTCTTGAATTTTTCAGCTGTAAATGGCGTTGTAATAGTTGTCGAAGTTTCTTTCTTCTTTCTTTTCGCTCTCATTTTGTCATTCAAATACTTTCACAGACTGATATGTATAGTGCTATACAGAGATCTCCTCTAGAAATCTATTTGTGTTTGTGATATGGTTTGTTTTCTTGTGCATATGTTATGAATCTTACTTAATCTATTAATCTTTTTTAACTTACTTATTTTTGAATCTTACTTATGAGTCTTATTTGTACTAGAGCCCGACCGATATATCGGCATTTTCCAAACTATCGGTTTCGGCATTTATAACGGCATTTTAAATATTCATTCATCAGAATCATTTATAATGACAAATGATTCGGACAATTGAATATTAAAAAAATAAAGTAAAAACAGACAAAACACCCCTCAGCCATGTTCTGAGTGTCGGTGTTGCATAGTTTGTATGCATATATTTTGATGTTCCTCTGTTCTGTTGAGACAATAAAACAAACTATTATTTTTAAACTGCATTATCATAGTGTTGAGTTTGAGTTTACAAGGTGCAATTGAATGCACCATTAAGTCCCGCCTGTGTTGGTTCTCCAACAACTCCGATGGCGGCAGTGTCCACGGTGTCTCAAAGCTCAGCTAGTCTCCTCTGTGTCTTCAGCTGCAGACTGTTGGACGTCCCGCTGTTGGAATCCTTTCCAGTGAAATACAGAAACACGTTAGACTGTTTAGCTGTCAGCATTTTAACCATGTTTAATCCAGCTGCTAGCTAACGGTAGGATACTATTACCTGCTGCCAAGTGTAATATGAACTAGCCTCACATGCAGCGATGCTTCTGTTGCCAGTAAAGTTCGTTTCAGAGGACCAGAGGACAGCGCAGGCATTTAAGTGGTACCAAAATGAGGCACCAAAATCTGTGTTGCCATTCGGTCCGGGAGATACCGGTCGCAGGGTTTCGGTACCCGACCCTAGTTCTAAGATGCTTTTTATTAAAACTACTTAGGTTTGGGTACATAAATTAGGTTAAATGTCCAACACTTCACCTCCATTAAATAGAGAGCAGTATACTGACATTGTAGAACTTGTAGCTTCTCATTTGTTGTTGTTGACAAGTCCAAATCCTCAGTTTGCAAATATAGTTTGGAGATATGTTTCTGTCCTCCGTGTTCCTTCCTGTGTCAGTGGTAAATGTCAAATGTGGACCCACTATTAAGAAATACGGTTATTCTGTCCCTATACAATAACAGTGTGAGTGCAAACCTAAGTAGTGGCTGGTGGCTGTGCAGGGAGTTGAATTATAAATGCATGTACTGTTCTCAGCATTGTGTTAATCAAAGTCAAATCAAATTAATCAACCTGTAGCTTTGGATAGAATGTAATGTATATTTGTCATGGAAAAAATGAGGCCGTGCATTTTTCAAAGGAAAGCATTATGAAGCATAACGTTTCTCATTTATAATTATTTGATTATCTCTCTGGCTGCTTCATCTGTGTTACGCACCGCTGGGCTTTTACACAGCTGCTACGGCAGAACATGATGGAATTCAGATAGGACAGAAAACTGATGTGTAATTAATGATATTGCTCTAAAAATGTTGTGATTCAAGAGTCCTTCAGACTTAACGAGACAAAGTTCGATATCAATTTATTTCAATTGTTGCGTGGCCAAGAAATATACATCACCTTTCCGTGTCTTAAAATGTGATCCGGGGAATGTGGTTCTAACATTGGCTCTGAGGAGGAGTCACTGAAGGGAACAGAAGAGCTGCTATTGTTAAACTGCGCATGAGAATGCCAAACTTCAAAACAAGTGTTAGTCCGTTGAGGCCACAGCACACTCGAGATGCATTCAGACTCATGAAGAAGAAACAAGTGTGCAAGCTTAGGCTGAAAGTAAGCCCACCAGTTACCAGTTATCAGTTACCAGCGCAGCACTTCCTAAAGTAACAAAAAACACTTTACGTGGGCGGTAACCTGCCCAGTCGGTAATTGAAATACTTGATGGCTCTATATTGATTGATGTAGCTGCTTTATAACTAGGGTTGGGTACCGTTTGGATTTTTACGATTCCGATGCCAAACCGGTACTTTTAAGTAGATTCTGATTCCTAAAACGATTCTTGAAAAACTGAAAAATTACATCAAAGAAAGGCTCTTGTATGGAGTTTTTTTTTTTTTATTGAAAATTATTTAAATTTTAAATAAATAAATAATAAAATAAAAGTTTTAAAGTACTTCAATATATAATAAGTTAACCTAAGTCACCTAACACACAACTACAATAATTTAACAAATAAATAAGTAACAACAAAATAAATGTTGAGTTGGTATGTCAATGTTGGGAATTCGTAGGGTACAGATTCAATCACTGGCAAATTATCAAAGATGTTTTATCAATATTAATAAAGTTATGAATATGGTTATTAATAACTTTATCAAATCGACAAACAATCAAAACGGGGCACCACCCTGCAAAGTCAGGGACCAATAATCAAACTGTGAAATAGTCTCATTAGGTGGTATTCCTTTAAAATAGGATCCACGATGCTCTTTGGACAACGAAATTAAATCCACTTTCTCCAGAAAATGGAAGTTTTAGCACAAGCGCTTGCGCGCTCCCTTCTGCAACAGGTTGCAATGGAAGACGATGAAAAAAGGTGGGTCCGAAGGTTTTATAGACCGCATGCTGTTTTGGGGATCCAGAGATCTCTGAAGAGGTGTGAACTACAAGGTTGTAGTTCTTAGAGTTTGACCACTTTGGCCACTCCTTCGTGGTCATTCAGCCATTTTGTGGCTTCCTTATCTCCTTTCTTCATTTAGGAGTTTGGAGCAAGGGATGTGGAACTTACATGTAGGCCAAAATCCTCTGTTTGAAAGACCACATGGTCTCTGATGTGTTCTTTTGTACAAGATCAGTTTATGCACATTTGTTTGGATCCAACATCAACCAGCTTCAAACTTTAGCAGTTCTTTAGCAGAAAAATGACCATATTTGCCTCTCTCAGATGATGTCCAAGAGGTCTGTACACACACAGGTAGGAGTTTGAAAGGGCAGACAGTTTGGGGAGGCTGTCCCGCCTCCTCCACCACCAGGCTACAGGGTCTGGTCCTGAATGACAGACTAGCAGAGCAAGTGTAATATGTTTACTAGCGATCACGTGCAGTCAGTGAATGGTTAATATGCTTTTACGTCCGTTTTGGTGAGCCCAGAGGGAAAATATGCCATTTTAAAAGTAGCCTACATTTACGGTAGCTAGCTAACGGTAGACTACAGAGAAAGGGGGATATTTTTACATCCGTTTCGGAGCGTGTACAAAAAGCCGTCTATCAGCAGTGATTGTAGAGTGCATGTCGGAGATTAGCGCGGACTAGGGCTGCCACCTCTTAGTCGATTAGTCGACTAATCGGTCGTTTTGGTCTTAGTCGACTAAGATTTCTTTAGTTGATAAGTTATTTTTTATGCTTATTCCTGCTTAATTACTCATTTCCAAGAAACTTATGAGCACATTTATGGTAAGCACAAGATTTAAAGTGGTGCTTTTGCAGGAACAGATGGTTAATTAACTACATTTATATTGTGCTTTTCTAGTCTTAACCACCTCTCTAAGCGCACAGCTCTGTCAATTAAATCAACTAATCGATTAGTCGACAAAATTGTATAAGTGTTAGTCGACTAAGAATTTCTTTAGTCGAGGACAGCCCTAGCGCGGACACGCACTTCACACCGCGAGCGGGCACGTGGCCACTCGGCAGAAAAGGGAGAAAGAAAGAAAAGAGGCTGCCGCTGTCTGGAGCGACAGAGGGAAAATATTTTCGTAGGAAGGTTTCGGTACCCAACCCTAGTTATAACAGCAAACCTGTTGAAGGGCGTAGGTAGTCTATACTGTAGGATTTCTTCCAACGAAACATTTAAATACAATAAAGCAGGGTAGAGTAACGGAGGGTAATATAAGATACATATTTCTAAGCAACATTATGAGTCTTAAGATGTTTCTCAAAGTGGGTTGCATGGTAGATATTTATAGCCAGGCTGTTCATTTTTAATCCATAATAAAAGAAGGCAGCCTCTCCAGACAGGTGACCTATGGAGGTGATAAACCATACAGAGCCTTAAAAACTAATGATAATATTTGACAATCAATTCTAAAGGAGACAGGAAGCCAATGCAGAGATGCTAAAATAGTTGTATTTGCTTTTACTTGTTCTTGTTGAACATATGGCAGCTGCATTTTATATAAGCTGCCATCTGTGCACAGATGTATGGTAGTCCAGTTAAAAGAGCATTGCAATAGTCCAGAGCAGAGAACAACAACAGATGAATTCATTTCTTTGCATCAGGAAGAGCAGGCTATGGTCTGACTTTTGCAATATTTCTCAGGTGGAAAAATGCATTCTTACTAAAGGCCACTAATTACCCAGTAGGTGCACTATAATAAGCTTGCCATTGTGTGTGATGGTGTCAGATGGCTTGCTTATTAAAAGAGAGTGTCATACTAAAAAGGTATTACATTTCACTTCCTCTGTTTTGGAAAACAATGAAGGAATCCTGCTGTCGTACTTGCTGGAGGACTTCCTACAGTGCATGCATGAGGCCATCATGAGGAGTTGAAGAACGCGACCAAAATTTGTAAGGGTGCGACTAAGATTTTTCCTAGGTCGCACCGGTGCACCTAACGTCCTCGCATCCGCTGCCTCTCCACTAACGAAGCAATGTTGTTTATATGGATATGGTTTAATGTTGCGTTACATGACCCATTCCTTCTGGAAAGCCGTGCCTGTGTTTGGATTTGGATCTCTCCTCCGCGCAGCCCCGCCCCCATTCACTCACACACCGGCCGGCTCCCCTGCAACATGGAGAGACACAGCGCCGCTTTAACACAGCTGTATATTGTTAAGTATGAGAGGGAAACCTGTATTGGTACCAGTGTTTCCGCTGGTAACTCTGTTACTGCGGCCGCCACGGCGAAAAACACATTATTAAACTAACTTCAGTTGGTTGAGTAATAGCGTGTAAGACGGAGCATGCTGGATCATAGTTAATTAAAATGCAGCGCAGTGACGATCCAGACATTTCATAGCCTAGACAAGACTGGTGTAACGCCGCTAATGAGTCAGCCGTCACTCTCTGAGTAGCCTAGCATAGCTTCAATCCATCGCACTCCCCCTGTCTTTCGGTCGTTTTTTTTTTTTTTTTTTTTTTAAGATTTCGACCTTTATTTTGATAGGAAAGCTGAAGACATGAAAGGGGAGAGAGTGGGGGGATGACATGTACAGACATGAAAATCACTCACCTTTCGGCGAAATTCGCCGTTTTGAAACCAAAATAGGTGACCTACGTGAATCGTGTAGATTTGATGAGAAAATGTTTAAGGGGGGAGAGGGGGGTGTAAGTACTCGGGCCTGGTGCCGTATCTATTTTAGAAAAATAAATAAATTAAAAAGTCCACATGGGATTTGTTTTAATGCGCTGGATTTAACCATACTGTCTATGGATTTGACCAATCATCGAACTTCCTCCAACCAAAAAACGAGTCCACCAACCTTCTGCAGCGCATGTTCAAGGAAGACGCCGGCAGCGGTAAGACGGTGCTTGCTAGTCATTAGATGCTAGTCACAAAGCTTCCGGTCTGTGCACTCTGTAATACTGAGTACGGTACCGGCAAACGACCGCTACCGTTAAGACTGGCGACGGGGAAAAAAGAAAAGGGGGGGGGGGGGGGGGGGCATGTTTTTTTTTGGGAAAAGAAAACCCCCCACCCGTTTTTTTTGCAGCAGGGGCGGTTTTAAACAAAACGGCCCTGTCCCCGAGTTTAGACTTCTAGCTATATGAAAAGATAAACAATGCCACGTTTTTAATAATTGTAAATAAAGCAGCTAATATCAGCATGGACAAAATCATGAATGTACTAATTTGCTTTTTTGATGATGACCTGGCCAAAGTAGTAAATGTTAGTTTTCACAATGATTCATTTTAGGATTATGATATTATTGCAATATGTAAATCCACATTGACTCTTTATTTAATATATGGTTGGAAGAAGTACAAATGTATCCAAAACTTTTTAGTCTTTAAAAATTATGACTTTTATTATTGTGTAATGTCAGAAGGACTTTAACTGTTTTGCCAGTCAAATTAACTTTAATGCGTGCATATTGAAATATTACACTGTTGGTTGGCAAAAAATGCATCTCAAAATGCATCAGATTGATGCTTTAAAATATGGAATATTTAACATGTTCTTCCGGGGGGGGCCCCCGGACCCCCCTAGAGGGGTAATATCCTTCTCACCTTTTTCACCCCTGACCCGTTTTCATGCCTGTCATATAGGAAAGGGCTGCAGGTCGGAGTCAAACCTCTATATTTACCAACTGAGCTATCCGGGCGTCCTCTCTCTCTTTTAATCAATCAGTCTGTTATTGTTGTTGAAAGCTTATGAAGGAGCTTTCTCAGGCTATTTATTTTAGATAACTTTCATTTACATGTGTTGCAGCTGTATATTTTCAAACTGGTAAAGAAAACCCTGTCTTTGCATTTTATTTTAATCACAATCTGTTTTAATAAAAGAGCTTGTGAAAAGTGGCTTTGACTTAAAACTGAACATTTAGCCCACTTTGTAAAAAAATACAGAGCTATATATCGTGTATCGCCATTCAGCGTTACGGCGATGCAAGGAAAAATTTGGGTGCACCTAAATTTTGTGCTGGTGCACCTAAATAAAAAATGTTAGGCGCACCAGTGCAACCAAGGCAAAAAGTTAGTGTGGAGCCCTGTTAGAGATCCTTTAGGAGCTCAGCAGGGGGAGGGAACCGGAGGTGGCGGCTCAGAATTAGCAGGTGTAACGTGATAGACTGTGAATATCCTTGTTATGGTTCACTTATTTAAGCTGATACTTTAGTTAGTGCTTCACCTCAGAGAGGAATCAGGACCAATGAAGTGAGTGTGAGTGTGTGTGTGTGTGTGTGTGTGTGTGTGTGTGTGTGTGTGTGTGTGTGTGTGTGTGTGTGTGTGTGTGTCCCCTGCACACGCAGTACAGCAGCGGGGGCGAGGAGTTCGTACATCCCTAGACGGAACGGAGCGTGTCTTCGCAGTGGGCTATCGGTGGCGTGCCAGAAGCGATCGTCTGCCAAACACTGATTGCTTGTCTACCCTACATGCAAATGATGCAAACACACGTTAGATGAACGCCCAGGCTCTAGGGCTCTCCGGCACGCCGTTTTGCTGCCTGCGGTTGCGAACATTTCCCTGCCCGCTTTGGCCCTGTGTTTTGCTTCTCTTCCTCATTGATCGAGTTCCCAATAGTCCAGCATCGCCAGACAGCGCTATCTATTCTGGTACGTGGGGGAAAACGATCTGGCTTGTTTGTATTTCTTTAAACCAATCGGTCTTCGGCGGCACTAAGCCCCGGACGCAGCAACGGTGCCCTTGTAAAATAGGCCTAGATAGCGGCCACAGACGGTGTAGTGAGCCAGACTAGGGTCCCACAGACTCCACGTTCTATGTGTACAAATACTAATAACTGTAATAAATCAACCAAATGATTTCCCTTTACATTTTCTTTGTTCCTATTAAAACCCTGAAACATTTTAAAGTGTCTTTAGTTATCACACCAAATAAGGAAATATTTTTGTGTTGTGTGGGCTATGCATGAACACGCACACGCACACGCACACACACACACACACACACACACACACACACACACACACACACACACACACACACACTTGGAACCTGTGAGACCTTTTATGAATAAACTTATAACTCTATAACTCCAATAACAGATATCCTAATAGACTGATTTGGGAGGGACAGTGCTGTGTAAAGATTACTGTTAAATCTGAACACAGATGCAGAGCATATCAACATCCATGTACTGTATATAACCATGTTTCACAGATGTGGACTCTGAGACCCCAAATAGAGGTAGCAGAGGTGCATCATTTTAGCCAGCAGAAACATGTCATCAGTTCAAATCCATGTTTAGAAGTAATTCTCATTAGATTAGGAAGCATTTACCACCACTGCTTACTATTTCCTGGGGGAAAACTTGCACATACTATGTCCAAATAAACACAAGTTAGCTACCATTTCATTTTAAATGGCATAAAGGTAGCTAAGCAGCATTGTTTAACATGTATGCTACAAACAAGTAGTGGGGAACCCCTTTATTCAAAAGTTTTCATGTCATTAAACTATATTTCCTGTATTTAAAACCATTATCATTTTTGTGTGATTCAACTATGGGGTAAAAAAATTTAATAAATGGAAATGTCACAAGAGCAAATTCCATTGAAAAACAGACACTTAGCATGAAGCTAGCACTTGACCTGGGGATGAGTGCGGGTATAGCTCACATTAAAATGGCGACATGCTTGACTTTGTTGCCCGCCAACCACAGCTCTGCTGACGATAAATAATTCTTACTGGGGTTCCAGATGTACACTTGGAGCTCTTCCTGCCTGAAATACACTTCCCAACTGATAAATGGTTCCAATGTGAAGAACTGCAAGCTGCACCATGAGGCATCTGTCTCTACAATGACAGATGCCTCATGCATATTTAAAAACAGGTAGAACATAGAGAAAAAGAGGTGAGAGCTAGCCCTCTAGTGGATCCCAAATTATACCAAATATTATACGGCTCCTGCTCAGAAAATATTTAGAATTTATATTGAAAAATGAAGAGAACGGAGGAGGGGCTGACAACCAAACCCATTGCTGGCCTTCCTCAACAGAATACAAAGACACCTATTGCATCTCGCCAACAGCCTGTGTTCTCTATCGTATGGAGACACTCTTTCCACAGAGTTATTCCATGTGTACGGGGGGGGCTGACCCACTGGGGCAGTTGACGTGGAACTCACTTTAAGACATGCTTGGACATAAAGGCCCATGTGTGCATGGTTTCACTGATTTACATTGATTGAACCAGTATGGTATGGTGGAGTGCCTTGGGGACCGACTCACTTTAACCCAAACCTAACCCTCAAACAACACAGGACTTTCACCCCGGAGACCAGGGTTCTCGTCCCGCTTGTCACTTTTCCTAAACCCAACTGTCCCGTTCTTCTTTTCCTAAACCCAACTGTCCCGTTCTTCTTTTCCTAAACCCAAATGTGCTGTTCTTCTTTTCCTAAACCCAACTGTCCCGTTCCTCTTTACTTAAACCCAACTGTCCCGTTCCTCTTTTACTAAATCCAACTGTCCCGTTCCTCTTTTACTAGACCCAACTGTCCTGTTCCTCTTTTACTAGACCCAACTGTCCTGTTCCTCTTTTACTAAACCCAACTGTCCCGTTCCTCTTTACTTAAACCCAACTGTCCCGTTCCTCTTTTACTAAACCCAACTGTCCCGTTCCTCTTTACTAAACCCAACTGTCCCGTTCCTCTTTTACTAGACCCAACTGTCCTGTTCCTCTTTTACTAAACCCAACTGTCCCGTTCCTCTTTTACTAGACCCAACTGTCCTGTTCCTCTTTTACTAAACCCAACTGTCCCGTTCCTCTTTTACTAAACCCAACTGTCCCGTTCCTCTTTTACTAAACCCAACTGTCCTGTTCCTCTTTTACTAAACCCAACTGTCCCGTTCTTGTCCCGCGTGTCACGGAAACGTACCTTTTATACGTCCACCCACCATCTTTTCCATAACCTAACTGCGTCAAAAGTGACGCCAATAGTCCCGACCCAGCGCGTTTAGATATGATGGTAAAGGAGACTTTTAGCATCAATAACAACGCCAAAGGCACCTGACCAAGCGTCCATATTTTACGCGATGGGAGTTAGAATGTGTTGACAAGTAACATCAGTAGGCAATAATCGATTATGGTCTGTCACAGAATCAAACAGCTAACGTGCTGCTAAGGTAAAAAACTAGCATGTTGCCATCAACCGGCAGCATGCTGCCTAAACACACCAAACAATCCAGCCAGGTCTCTTCCCACACCGGAGACTTCTGTCCACGACGTCACCAGTTAACATCATGCCTTTAAGATGTGCGGACACTTTGCCACGTGTGCTCCAGTCTCTCACCTTTCTTCTAACCCAAAGACATTCACTGGAACTGGCTGCAGTGTCTGCCATGCTTTTCACTGCCTGCTTTAGGCTCTGCCCTCTTACTGTATTCCCAGTTTAGTTAACAGGGACAAACGTGATATGCCCACAAAACCCCTCCAGCCAACCTCCACTGGATGGACCTTAGATTTTTTCAACCACACTCCTCTGCCTCTGTTGCCAGCTCTGTACAGTATATCTATATATCCTCTCATATGCCATTTCTATTATATTCTTCCATTGTACTGGCATCTCCACAAAATACACAACAGAGTGTTTCTGACCACAAGACAAGAGGCTATCTCCTGATGAAGTAGAAGACGTTTCCTTCAATCTACTCCCATCCCCGTTCCCTACAATATGAATTGGACCAGATCAGCTAATATTAGGCTACTTAACTTCCCTTCAATAGATTTCTTTTTTTTTTTCATGTCAGCCGTTTGAATATTGATGAATTTTCCCAGGAGAGGAGAGGTCCCGACAATGATGGGGGAACAAAGATGGCGGTAACAGGGAACAGGACCGAATGCTTCACCAGTGTGGGCATCACTGATTGGATGCATTCTGCTGGGGCGTCTGGGCCCTCATCATCATCTTCATCAAACACTCAGTGTGTTAAGTTCCTGTCTCAAGAGCTCCTGTGATGTGGAAATGCCTAAATTGATTTATTTTGCTCGTCAACTCTGCCTTTTCGCTGCCACATTCTTGAAAGATGCTTGACTCGACAAAAGACCGGCATGGTACTTGGATCTGAGGGCCTCATTTGCACAGTGCCAATAAAGATGTTCTTAACCAATTGTGATGGGGATCATTACGTTAATCTGAGGAGTCCTCACTCTTCACACACTTCACTGACTTTCATGAAGATGTACAGTATTTGACATTTGATCTTTTTTTTAACATAAGCTGGTCAACAACAATTTCAGCTCACATAAAGTAACGGTTGAATTGATCAATGTGGTAGAAGGCACATGACTTAAATGTAAATTGTTATGGCTGTTTGGTTGTTTTGCCACATAAGTGGAAATTCTGCAGCTAAGTATGTCAGTTTAATCACATTTCCCAGGTGGTACAGTACCTCAAATTGAATTTATAGTGATTTAGGGATTGAGTTTAGTGATTTGTAATGGGAAAGTAGATTTGTGTGTGCCAGGTCCTAAGCAGATTCACAGGACCCCATATGCCTCTGCCTACAGGAAGCACAGGCTATGACTTTGATAATCTTACAACTTTAAATGTAATATATATATGCTGAAAACCTCTGTAAATTGGAAAGTTTTGGAAATATAACTTCAAACAACTTCAATCTCTCAAAATCCCCATCTCAAAATGATTTTCTCTTTGATCTAAAATCAAATAACAAACCCCTCCCTACTATTCTGACTACCAGTCAGAATAGCAGGGGGGTTTGTTATTTGAACATAGGAACATTATCTTAAGTGAAAAAAATGACAAACCGGACTTTAGCAAAAAAAAAATAAAAAAATGAAAGATATTCTCCTGGCTTCTTAAACTGATCACAATAGCCCTCAAAAACTGCATTCAAGGGGAGCGCTGACAAAAACCACAAGAAACAACATTTCAAAGTCAGCTTTCTCAGGCTCTGTCTCACACACACACACACACACACACACACACAGCCATCAGAGACAAGCTTCCACTCCATTGACATTGACAGCTTGTCAAACTGTGGACTGGGTCTGAGAGGACACACCTTGCAATCAGCCCAGCATGCAAAAGTGGTGAATCACAATGCATTATGGGAGACAGCACTGACAGAGGCACTGTGCTGGTCCCTGATCTACCCTGCGGACGTTATCAATTATTAATATATTAATTATAAACATGAAGAGCTGCATGCCCCAGTGCCTCTATCAACGTGTGCCAGGCTGCACTTAGCATTTCATGTCTGCTTCCTGTGTGAAACATGAATCACTGTCGCCTGCTGTGCCAAAAAGTGAATTGATTTAGAATGTGTTTTGTTGAATCTATCATAGCTACAGAGCTGAGCAGGGACCTGGGTTATACGTTTGGATTTCAAATGTACAGCTCATGAGCGCACGTTACTTCATTTGTCCCCTCCAATTAGATTGGTTCCTCCATGAATCCAGTTGCTGAAGCATTAAGAAATGAAGACACGGTCTGCTGTAGCCAGTCACTGCATCACGTGACTAGTCAGCAGGTATGTTGTGCAGAGCAGGTTTAAGCAGGATTCATTAATACCTCTTGATCAGACGTTAAATGGTAAATGGTCTGCAAGTTTACATCACCTTCATCCAAAGCACTTTACAATGCTGCCTTGTCTTGCACAAGGATACTTTGTCCACCTGGACAGGAGGAGCTGAGGATCAAACTGCCAACCGTGTGAATGGTGGACGACCCATATCAGCCACAGATATGGACGCCTGGCGCCTAGCACACTTGACAGCAGATAGAAAACCGATGAGCTTCAAGCTGTTGTGCATCGTTGCCGTCTCCCCCATGAGGAATTCTAAGTGATGCCAACAAAACTCTCCAGCTCTACTACATTGGACAGTTTTACTGCTTTTTGTTTTGTAGGTCAGCTTTGGCTGTTTGGTGCACATAAACAACTGAGCACTGCAATTCAAAATAAACTGGTACCGCTGTCTGGTCATGGACAGTCTTAATAAACCATTTGGGTTTAACACAGTTTGCCACTGTTGGTTATTTATGTCCTCAGATTGTCAAATTGAGGGAACATATTACATAATCTGACTTTACTAATTTGTGCAAGTTATGAAAAGATTTCAAAGCCAAGAATTACCATATCCACATACACATATGTAATGTTCTGCCTGCATGTATAATGTAATGTAAGGTAAGGTAAGGTGTCCCCAACTCTAATGAGATCATTTTCACTACAGGAACATGTGATGAGTTGTGGCTGTTTTTCTACAAAAACATGAAGGCAGATATTTTTCAAGGAGGCAAGCTGAACTAAATGCTGCACCCCAGGGCTCTGTATTTCATGTCCCACTTTATTACAAGGATGAGTAGAGACACCAGGAGTGAACAACGTGATATCATGACTTCGCGTGAACATACACGCCACTTTCCTAAAGCCAAGTGGCGTGTTACCTGTACGCATTTTGAGCTGTATACAGCGGACGGCAGTCTGCAACGTCACAGCGTAAACATACACGCCACGTGGCACTTTCTAAAGCCACGAGGCTACGTGTTATTGCGAGGCTACGGTTAAGTTTAGAAACGTCACACGCAGTTTGGGATTAGGAAAAGAAGAACGGGGTTGGGTTTAGGAAACTTCACACACGGGTTGGGTTTAGGAAAAGAAGAACGGGGTTGGGTTTAGGAAACTTCACACGCGTTTTAAGGTTAGGAAAAGAAGAACGGGGTTGGGTTTAGGAAACTTCACACGCGTTTTAAGGTTAGGAAAAGAAGAATGGGGTTGGGTTTAGGAAACTTCACACGCTTTTAAGGTTAGGAAAAGAAGAATGGGGTTGGGTTTAGGAAACCTCACACGCGGGTTGGGTTTAGGAAAAGAAGAACGGGATTGGGTTTAGGAAACTTCACACGCGTTTTAAGGTTAGGAAAAGAAGAATGGGGTTGGGTTTAGGAAACCTCACACGCGGGTTGGGTTTAGGAAAAGAACCGGTTGGGTTTAGGAAAACAACAAACGTAGAACGGAAGCATCACTCGCGGGACACGATCCCCGCTCTCCTGGGTGAAAGTCCTGTGCTTGACCCATCCTCCACCCCGACCAGCCTCCCTAAGTATGTGGATTTTTGCCCTTTCATACTACGCTACGGTGTCAATTCACACGCAATCGCAAGGTAATGTAAGTCAATGGAGGCCAAACAGTGTTGATAAAGACGCTAAAAAATGAGTATGCGTCTTGATAACACGGCAATAATGGCATACGAATTGGCATGTCATACATACGCCACTTCATGAGATCAGTCTGCAGCGAAGGAACAAAAAGCTGCTGCAGTATACAGTGTTCCACTGTGATACAGACTCTCTCAGACATGAGGGAAGAGTATGGGAAGAAAAAGTAGTGGGGAGCAGGAACATCCCTGCCTTACCTACTCTTTAATGCTCCTTGGTGCATGCATGATGATGAATTCCCTAATCTCTAGTACAGTAGATCTCTGCTCCTACTATAGAATCACGCGCTGAGTGCCTCAGGTAAGTGAGGTGAACCGCTGCTCAGGGGAAGATAATCTGCTTTGAATACCACCTGATTCATACTTTATCCTCGGAAAGATACCTAGCATCGGTTAATGGAGCCCAGACCCCGGGAGGAATACAATGTATTCATGTTGCAGACTGACTCGCAGCTTTCAAACAAATCATCCATTAATGAACTGCCCTAAGTGTAATGATGAACCCTGGGCATTATTAATAAATGCTACGTGTGCACAACTTACATCTGTAACGAGCTTGGCATTTGGGAACAATCGATAAAAAAAAAAGGATAGGAAATGTATACTCCACATTTTTGTTTTTACTGAGCATTGAGTAATACACAATATTAGTCCTCCTTTGTGCAATATTACCCCTCCTTAATATTACTGTATAACTTAAAGCTTTAGAGTGCAACTTTTTGATATTAATGAACGTCAAATGAGAAATTACTCCACCTGTACTCACACTCCTATCGACTCCTCCCATTACCCAAGTTGAATGTCATCTAGGTCATATTTATGTAAATATTACAACTACTCATATTTGCAGCAAAACAGGAAGAATTACACAAAGGAACAAATTGTTAAAAACACTTGATACAAATGGATTTTGTCCAAAAAAAATGTAAACTACAAACAAAGTTGGACCTGTAGTTAAACCAGGTGGTAAGTGGTTTACCAGACTAGGTAATTCAGGTACATTTGCAGACTAATATGTCTAACAATAGGCAGAATTCATCTCTTAACATAGAATATAAGCAATGAAACGGACAGATCAAAGTTTAAGGCCCCGTTTTGTGCAATGATCATTCAATTTTGTCCCCAGGTTGGCGCTACACAGAAGGCTGTGGGGTCATTCAAATCAAAAGCACTGGAATAAAAATGTTACATGCTCGATCATGAACACGCTCAGCAGATGTATCATGGCTATTTATAATATTGTGTATGGAATATTGTCTTTGCAAAGATGATATTCTGACCTGAGTAAGCAAGAGGAAAGCATGTGGAGTGTCCAGGGTTGGAATGGTGGGGAGTATTTATCTGCTCATGGCAATCTACTTACTTACCGTATGGTCTGATGTTGGTCTGACATCAGACTAGGGCTGAACGATTTGGGGGAAAAAAATCTGATTGTGATTTTTCTGCCAAATATTGCGATTACGATTTTATACTTTTTTTAAAAAGTTCAGCTAAAGTTCAATATCCACTGTGTTACAGATAAAACGTGTCATGGAGCATTATGACATGAGACACCATCATAAACTGCTCTATATTCTTATGTAGGGATGAGAACATAAATAGGAGTGTTTTTCTTTTAATAAGCATGAACAGTCAAACACAGACCATTTATCACAAAAGCTAGAGTTCTAATAATACAAAAACAATACCAACTAGAACTGCAAGCAGTTATGACGGGGTCCAAGCCTCCTGGCGCCAGTTGGCCCCGACGCAAGTTGCCCCTGACGACCCGGGGAGCGTGCGAAAACGGGACCCAAAGCGTAATGGTGGGGAGGCAAACATCAGGGGAGATATACACTGTCGTTGCAAATATCCCATTAACATTGATTGAGTAAAAGGGACAAAACTGGTCTACGTTGACTATAGCGGCAATCTTCGCTAAATTTGGTACAGAGCCTCAGAGCCGCATCCCGAACAAGCATCACAAGTTTCTTGTCGATAGCAATTAATACGGCAGAGAAATTACAATCGCAAATGTCCCATTTACATGCATTGAGTTATGGGCCAAAACACATAAACGTTGATTATAGCGTCTGATCTTTACCAAATTTGGTACAGAGCATCGTAGTGGGATGTTGAATAATGTTCTCAAGTTTTTTTGCTGATAGCATTTAATTTGGCCTAGCAAAATTCTTTTAACAACTTTTGGTCAGGTCCATCTGGAGATGCTAGGTACCAGGTCGCACAACCTAGGAGGAGTTCAAAAAAGTTGGTTGTGCACATTGGCCTATATCATCAGATTCAGCTCAATTCAAGGAACATGTGGATGTAAGGATTTCTAATGTACAATGAGTAATGTGGGAGTTACAGGCAAAAACACTTTTGACATCATTACAGCGTCACCTAGTGGTCCACGTGTAATTTTTGGTAGGTGAGGCCCATGACCCATTGTAAATCTACCCTGTAAATTTAAAGTTATTCATTTTAGTGTAAGTCGTGAATCCAAACGTGGGTCCCATAGGCCACGCCCCGGGGTGGCCTCAGGAGTGGCCCTAGATGGTACCCTCCAAATTTCGTCAAAATCGCGTGAGCCGTTCATGAGATATAAACTTCTTGTACTTGTAGCTCCCCCTAGTGACCAATTTTCGTAAAACGTGTGGGGGACCTCCAGAGGGTCATGGCAAACAAGAATCTAAAGTTTCACATCGATAGCATTTATTTTGGCCAAGACATATCTTGAAAAATTTGTGTAGCCAACTATGAAAACACCAACTTTGCCATAGCAAAGTTGGTGTTTTCATAGTTGGCTACACAAATTTGTTTGTGCGCAATTATTATCCTATCAAAATTCTTTTGATAAATCTTTGTCAGGTCAGTCTGGAGATGCCACGTACTAAGTTTCGTGCAGATGGGTCGCACAGTCTAGGAGGAGAAGTAGGTTTTCAATAAATCACGATTTTTCACACAAAAGTATAGGCGGAAATGGGCGTGGCGTATATCAGGAGATTCAGTTGGATCCAGGGAACACAAGGTTATACGTTTTTTGAATGTGCGATGTACGCTTTGGAAGTTCTAGGGCCAAACGCGTTTTTTCTGCTATTTTTTTTCTGCTCACCACCTAGTGGTGGAAGTGGGTCAATTGTTGCGCCTCAGGTCCCTGCAGGGTTCTGGACCAGTACTGAAAATGGCACCCCCACCATGTAAGGTTTAGGCTGTAGCATGAGTTTTACACGGAGAAGAATAATAATCTTTAAGAAAACAATAGGGTTCCACCGCCCTGCTGCTTTGCTACCGTGGTTCTTACAGCCTCGGGCTTGGCCCCCTAATAAAAAATATCAGTGCTTTCCTGTAAACTGAAATGTTTGAGCTGCCTCAGTTCAACAGCAGCATCTACATATTACACCTTCTACGATTATGTTAAATAAGGTAATACAAAAATAAATGAAAAATCCACTAATAGGAAATTTCTGTAACATTATTCCAGCATTTATCTCATGAAAAACTTTTGGGGGAACCACAACAAAAAAAGACCTCCTAGCAGAGGTCAGACGGTGCTGAGATACCTGGGTAACTCTGTTTAACACCTGACTCACATCCTCATCTTACCACCAGCAGTGTAAAAACATTTCTCTGATGGGGGTAAAAACCTCCACAACCATGTTCTCTATCCTTCCTCCCACACCTCAATAAGGGGGATTTAGTACACTGAGTGTATTACGTGTTTATGCACCCATAGTTAAATTGCTTGTCAAATAAATCGTGCTGTTTTATGATGGCAAATAACACGTGGTACCTGTTGTTGACCTTGCCTTCCAGCATGTGCACACACACACACACACACACACACACACTCCACTCTGCCCATCACCCACAAGCCCCAACAGAGTGTGAGTTCATCACATCCAACGTCTCCATTGACCTCAGTATTAAAATTAAACAGGAAGCACCTGCACACTCTTTTGTCCCATTCCTTTTCACCGAAATATTATAAATGGACACCACACCTTACAGTATACCCCTGGAGACAAAACGTGCTGATAAGAAAGACAAAGGGATTCTTGAGGTTAAGTTTTATTTTCCTGCACACTGAGATTCAAAGAAGAGAGGTCAGGGAGCCAACAGCACACTATCATTTGGCCAAAAGGATGTGGCATAATTAAATTGTCATCACCAAATATTATAGTTATTACCGTTCCCGGCGCCAATGCTTAATCATTGGTGTAACATTACATTACGTCCTGATTAGGGGTGTCACCATTCTCCTAATCCACGATTCAATCTGACTTTCACTTTTAAGGTCACGATTCAATTAACATTTTGTGTCTGTTCTTGTTTTTCTTAAGACGTGCGCAAGTAGGCGGGTGGAGAGAGAAAAATATGCTGGGAGAAACGCTGATCCTGCTTTTGATTTCAATTGTTGAAAATCTATTTTTGATTTAAAGGTCCCATGGCATGAACATTTCACTTTATGAGGTTTTATGAGGTTCCCCTAGCCTGCCTATGGTCCCCCAGTGGCTAGAAATGGTGATAGGTGTAAACCGAGCCCTGGGTATCCTGCTCTGTCTTTGAGAAAATGAAAGCTCAGATGGGCCAATCAGGAATCTTCCCTTTATGAGGTCATAAGGTGCAAGGTTACGTCCCCTTTCTCTGCTTTGCCCGCCCAGAGAATTTGGCCCACCGATGAGAGAGAGAGAGACATCATGGCTTTCAAACGAGCAAAGTGGCAGTTGGTCAAGGCCACACCCCCACTCTCTTCAGATAAAGTATTAGGGGACCACTAATATCTATATAAAAGAGACTTCAGATATGGTATTAGGCGACAACTAAGGTCTATATAAAAGAAACTTCAGATAAAGTATTAGGGGACCACTAAGGTCTATATAAAAGAGACTTCAGATACAGTATTAGGGGACCACTAAGGTCTATATAAAAGAAACTTCAGATAAAGTATTAGGGGACCACTAATATCTATATAAAAGAGACTTCAGATACAGTATTAGGGGACAACTAAGGTCTATATAAAAGAGACTTCAGATACAGTATTAGGGGACCACTAAGGCCTATATAAAAGAGACTTCAGATACAGTATTAGGGGACCACTAAGGTCTATATAAAAGAGACTTCAGATACAGTATTAGGGAACACTAATATCTATATAAAAGAGACTTTAGATATGGTATTAGGGGACCACTAAGGTCTATATAAAAGAGATTTCAGATACAGTATTAGGGGACCACTAAGGTCTATATAAAAGAGACTTCAGATACAGTATTAGGGGACCACTAAGGCCTATATAAAAGAGACTTCAGATACAGTATTAGGGGACCACTAAGGCCTATATAAAAGAGACTTCAGATACAGTATTAGGGGACCACTAAGGCCTATATAAAAGAGACTTCAGATACAGTATTAGCGGACCACTAAGGCCTATATAAAAGAGACTTCAGATACTGTATTATCTGCGACCTTTAAAATTGAAAGCAGACACCCCTAGTCCTGATGCCAGAATATTGCAACTGTCTCTGTTAATCCTTATCATAATTCCAACCACAACCTTAAAGGTCCCATATTATGCAAATGTTCATGTTCATACTTGTATTTTGGGTTTTGCTTCTCATACTGTCTGTCTGCCTGAAATGCTCCGTTTTAGCGCCTGTCTCTTTAAGGCCCCCTCCTTAAAAAAAGCCCAGTCTGCTCTGATTGGTCAGCGTTTCCGTGTCTTCTGCATCTGCGCTCTCTGAGTCTCTGCACCGCCATTGCAGTCGGGGAATGAGTGTAACGGCATTGTAGTGCCACTTTCTACCTATTTATAGTATAGTTGTGACATCACAACCGTACGGAAGTCCTGACGGCTCGTTTAAAGGCACAGTAGTAAATACGGGCTGTGTGCATTTCTCTGTGGATTGAGGGTTTTAATACTTTCACAGTATTTATACAGAACCTTGACGTGCTTTAAAATGAAAAAGAAGACATGGAAATCTCACTTTTTACAATATGGGAACTTCAAAACAGAGTCCAAACTCTATAGTGACTTCATCTCAATCCTAAACCTTAACTAACCACTTGTAGATTTGAGGACAAGCTTAAAGGGTTTCGCTCTGGAAATTCTCCACTTGTGTATCCTTGTGAGGACAGTTTTCTACATAAAAACACAGAGCTATAACCACCCCCCCACACACACACACACACACACACACACACACACACACACACACACACACACACACAAACAGTCTGTTTCTGATGAGCCATGAAGGGTGTGTGTTGGAGTTTTAGCCCCGAGCCCTGCCTGTTCTAACTCCACTCTGCCGTCTCTTCACTTTGAAGTCTAAAGTCAGTAAAAACTTATTTTAGCCACAGGACAAGTTTGTTGGGCACAAATGCGGCGGAAAATAAAATAAATAAAGTTGTTTGTTTTCCACCTAAATGCCAGCTGGCTTTTGAGTGAAACCAGAGGGAAAGTATTGACATCGATCCGATATGCTCATTCGATCACCCATTTCTTCTCGCCAATCGCCCGTGGGAGAGAGATGCCAGATCCTGCAGCTACACTGTACTGTATGTTTACTACTGATGCTGCAGTTTATCATCCAATGGCACCTTTTATGGAACCCTTCACAGATGCAAGGACATATTAATCTGGAAGAGCAAACCTGTTTGCTTTTTTCCAGGGTGTCTGCCAGACTGTTAATTTTCTGTACTTGCATTACTTTTGGCATCAAACCCTGGCTTATGCAAGCAGAACCATGCATGAAAGTCAAAGAGGTGACTACTTTTGACATAGTATGACTGCAGTATACTGTAGGGGTCTATGTATACAGTATATAAACAATTTATAAAATGGGACACGTTAGCACACACTCACCAAGGGGTCCATAAAGCAGCCAATAAGATCACACCCTACTTTCCTTTTTTTTTTTTTTTTATCTTTTACCATAAATGCAATTTAACTTAAAACTTAAAATACTGCTGTATTCTGCAAGGCCAGATTTGATGTCATGCATGCACGCATCTGCCGTTTTCATCTCTGTTCTGGTGGCATTGTAGTGTTCAGTGTGTCTGGTACCCCTTGTCCTGTAAAATAAATAGAGATTTTGCGTGTGTGTGGCTGAAAAGCTCTGCTAATTGTAGCGTACAGCAGATAAGCCATTTTATTCATACTGAAGTCAAACTGATAACAGTGAGGATGGTATGTTTTCATGCTGGTTTTACAAAGTCAAATCTTACCAACTGATGAAGTCACTTGTGTGGCGTGCGCTCTCCCTGGTGCTGAAGTGATGTGGCTGTTGCTGTGTGTCTGTGACGTATCACCAGTAGTGAAGGCCAGTAACACCGGATCTGATGTGCGTGAAATTATGAATAGTATGCCTGCCTATTCAAATGATCATTTCAGCTCCAAACAATATATTCATATATTATATTCATACTTTCCATGCATGTTTCCAGCTGATAGCATGGCGTATTATGTGTCTCTCTGCGTCTCTGTTCCAGTGTTTTCAGACTATTGCTCAGAGTCCGCACTACCTTTTCCCCAAAGAACTTATTGTTTGTTCATACTTTAAAACGACATGGATTTTTCTTTTCCAATCATGTTTCATACCTTTGCAGATTTTATGACCTCTGTGGGAGCTCTGTCTGGTCCACTAACTGGTGTGTGTGTGTGTGTGTGTGTGTGTGTGTGTGTGTGTGTGTGTGTGTGTGAGCATGGTGCCCTGCAGTATTGATATCTTGGCGCTAAAGGGGAGGTGGAGCTGGGAATCTTTTAAGCACATAATCCTGAGCACTCCACCTCTCTCCCACCCACCTCCTGTTCTAAGACCCAGACAAGACTGGAGCCCTGCTGAAATCGTGTGTGTGTGTGTGTGTGTGTGTGTGTGTGTGTGTTCGCGCTGCCCATGGGTCAGTCTGGTTACTACAATCCCACACCCAAGGTAAGTGAGAGTATTATGGTTTAACCATGCTGGTTGCATAAGCATAGGGAGCCCCAAAGTGTTCAATATTAAAAGGAAGAAATGCAACATTTTGACACACATACTGATATGAATACATACAAGTCAACTACATAATAATCTGTACATTATTATGACATGCTATTTCATCTGTCTTAGTTTTCTTGGAGTTCATTTTTATTTCATTATAGAATTTTGAAACATAGACTTTTAGAAGAGGAATTTCATTATATATATATATGACCTTTGCATTTCTCCCCAAAACACCTTTATTTCACATTTTTCAACAGCTTTCTTAAATACTCCCTTGTGACCACTGCTATGACTAAGACACCACTGATGGCCACGGTTGTGACCATAGACTCTGGAGAACCATTTTTAAACCAATAAAATCATTTTTAAAATCAGTATTTTGAAATAAAAATATAGAGTAAAGTAAAAATGAATATGATTAGGTTACGTTTTTATAATAATTACTTACATTTTAATACTTTGTGAAATGATTCACAATTAAAATGGTCCATTTTATGCATTTTTTTTTACTCTCTCGCTTTATTTCAAATGGAACACTTTGGGTCTCTGTGCAGGCTTTATTTCAGTATGGCTGAAATAAGATGGCAGCACCATCTATCTTGGAACAGTTTATTTGTAGAACAATTGCGAGCCTGAGCTGTTTGACATGACTGAAATGGTTTGGTTATTTGGGCACCAGCCCTATCAGAAGATGATCAACTTTACCAAATTGCTACCAGAAAGCTTCAGATTGCTGGCAGTTGAGGCTATGAAAATCAATCGACGCAATCTAACCTTTCTGGTGCTCATTTCAACGTTCCTGGATAGCCGAAAAATGAATGTTCACATAAGGACACTTGTCCAATCAGCCACACTTCGTTACAGCGGCTTTGTAATTTCCTGGACGGCGTTCAAAGTGGAATTAAATCACTTCAAAGCTAGACAAGTGTAAGAGGGGAGACAGAGAGAGAGAGAGAGAAACGAAAAAAAAAGATATCTTCCAGAAATGACTAACGATGAACTGCCACTGTTCCACTGTTGAGCAAGTCCTCCCTCTGTAATCCACTGGAGATGTGAGATTATTCTCATCAACAATACAGAGTGTGTAAATGTAGGCCAAGCTCTTTCCCAGATCATCTGCACAAGTTAATGTCAGGAAATGTAACAGCAGACAACTATTCCTTGGTTTGGTTCAGCACCAAATAGACCATCAAACATCTTGGCATAATCTTTCTGGAACTCTCACCAAGTCAAACTATTTTATTCTCACTGGCTTCACGTGAATGCTATTTTGTCTTCTAAATCGTGTTTTAACCTGAAATAATCAAATTTAAAAGACAGATTATATCAAAATGCCATTTTGGACTATGAAGGACCGAAAAACGGTTCTATGAATGGCTTTTTTTGCCAATTAATCGTCAACAAGAGGTCATACTTTCAATCCCTGAACCAGTTTCTACAAGACCGCAAATAAAGGGTGACAAACTAAAGGACAAACCAGCATTAAGGGCCCTATTTTATTAAGTATCAAACGTGAAACGCAAGTAGCTTTGTGGGCGGATCTCACGTGCTGTTGCTATGATACCGGCGGGATAAAGGACTCTTGCGCCCGACGCAAATCTAAAATGGGTTGGTCTGAAGTAGCTAGGTGTGGTTTGGGCGTAACATGCAATAAACCAATCAGAGCGTCATCTCACATTCCCTTTAAGAGCAGGCGTGCTTGTTCCATGGCGGATTGCACGCCAGCGGGAGCTGTCCGGGATGCGGCAAAGTAATAAATGCCCGTCTTGACCAGGTGGCGATGTTGCTGCGGCCTCTCAGGCGCATCTCCTCAAGTCTTGAGAGGATTGCTGCAGCCATGGAGCGTGGGCCTCCAAATGCACCACCTGCTCCTTTTGTGCCCCTTCCTCCTCCCCCCACTCCATCTCCGTCCACCCGCTCTACCAGGAGCGCATCGCGCATTGCCACTCCCGGACCCTCAAGTGTCCAATCCCACCGTAGTTCAACATCACGTCTCCTTAAGTGCTCTAATATTTCCTCATTTATGTCATCAACACATCCATGACTCATGGAAATGTTGTGTAAAACACAACAAGCCACAAAGAATGCTGGGACCTTTACTGTACTGTAAAGCGCCTCCTGATCTATCCAAACACCTGAAGCGCATTTTCAGTAATATTTTTCCTTGTAATTATGTATGGTTTGCAAAAATGGGAACTGCTGCGTCCGTGTAGATGAGAGAAGCAAAGCGTATGCGTGTTGTGCACACGCTACATTATGGCCAAGCATGCGCTCCTAAAATAGCATCTGAATAACGTGCCACTGACTTTAGACTAGCGCCACTGACTTTAGACCAGGTTTTTCCTGGTCAGTGGCGGAATCGTTTTCTGAAACTGCAAAATAGCACCAGGGAACGTTTGCGCCTGAACACACCTCCTCTTTTTGCTGAACGGCCCCCGGGAGCCCAAATACATTCCCTAATTTACCGACGTGCGTCTGTGGAGGGAAAAGTCCGCTGTGCGTCAGGTGCAAAATAGGAATGATACATGCGTTGGTGTACAAAGGCAATTGCACTGAGTGCAAGATAGGGCCCTAAGTGTCTTAATGCTTGTTGCATTTTAAACAAATGAAATTAAATCATTTCCAACATTCTTTTATTGAACAAATTGAACATTGAATTGACTATACATACAACGGCGGCACTAAAACAAATAATGTCAGTTACATCTAAAGTGCAGTTTTCTGCTGATATTTTCGCATATGTCTTTCGTGATGTGTCACAGCCTTTCGCAATAGGTTTATTGCGGCAGTTGACGACGATAAAACAACTAGATATTCTCGCTGCACGATAACTGCATCATGGTGAATGCCACATGCACTCTGCTACAATCCCCTCATACCGAATGACAGAAATAACAAGGGAAGGAATTTAGGATTCATGGATTGTGCTCATTTCACTGACAAAACAGACTGACTTCAGTCACTCTTTGCCACTTGAGGCTGATTTATGGCTCTGCGGAGACTCCACGCAGAGCTTTCGCCATTGCCTACGTAAGTGTGGCGTGTGTGTGTGCGTGTGTGGTAGCGCGTGTGAAAGAGTGATGGGATTAGTTTCAGAGCGAGTACTCTAGAGAGGAAATCTGGAGCAGGAAAAGTTAACCCTCTCCTTGATTTCCTGTTGTTTATGGAGTAGGAGAACCAGGAAACGAGTCAGGGGGGGGATGCAACGCTGCCAAGACGTGACGTGCACTTGCGTTTTTTTGAGGTGCACGTCAGGTGTAGCGTCCGTATCTCCACGTACCTACGTACGTAGCCACGGCGACGATTTAATGCAGAAGCATGATAGCCTTTAGGCTAAGTGATAAACACTAAGAGAAATAAAAGCACAAAATCCATCTAACAGTGCTTCACTAAATGAGACAACTGCTTTCAGCTATATTACAACTCTATTAGAAAGGACTTTAGAACTGATGAAATTGTATAGTGATCCTATTTAGCTCCCATTCTCACACTCAGAGCCTTTTTATTTGAACAGTGAAAAGCCCTTTCTGGGACAGTAACTTTGAAGACAATCAGTGAAAACGTGGGACTGACGGATGGCAGCCTGGCTAGACGATGCAAGGTGAAAGCAAATGGAATTACAGAGAGGATCGTCAGCATCCCTCTGTGAAATCAAATTATCAGCTTCCCAATCTTGGCCCGTGGCACACAAAGAATGAAATGAACGTGCCCTTAAAAAGAGAGCTGCTGTAACTCCAAGCACGGACTGGATGGGGAAATCTCCATCGCTGACAGCAAAGCTTTGGGCACCTATAGTTCCATTCACAGCGCTGACACGCCAAACAAGCTGAAAGCCACACGTAGGAACACAAACTCCTACATGTGTGTCAGACAAACATTTCAACATGCACACGTAACATCGAAGCAATTAAAAGATTATCTCTGCCTGGAACAGAACCCTGAATGGGTTCATCCGGCAACTAGGAGAGACAGGAATACATGTTAAAATGATGTGGTTCTGTGCAGGCAGATAAGCTCGGCAGGAGGTTGGCGGCTCACCGCTGCCACTGTGGTGACATCCATTAATGGCAGTCCCAGGAGGCAGCGTGTCTCTTTCCAAACCCATTTGAGTGGGCAGAGCCTTGGGAAATGAATGCGCTTCTCATTTAAGTCCGGCTATAGTCTGGTTTACGTGAAGCAACGTGCTGTGCATTCATGGTAGACATTTTATTATGAATGGAGATTTACAGGGTCTTCGTGCATTCCATGACTTAGAGAGAGCATATAATTTACCGGGCACTTTTTATTTTTATTTACAGTTACGTACAGCAATGCGCGCTCAGGGCGTCCCATGGGGTGTTGAGTTGGGGAATCATCCTCTTCATGTAATCTTTGACACTAAGGGCAAAATTAATGGTATTGTCTCAGAGTTATATAAGTTTATAACCAAAGTTTCATATAAGCCCTTATCATTTATCAGAATCTGGAAGACAGATATTAATATCTCTCAGGAACCAGACTGGTGCGTGATTTGGTCAAATATATTTTTATCATCTAGAAATCCTGATCATCAAATGATACACTCTGTTCTTCATTTGACCCCCTCGGTACCGGTCTGCGTCGGAAGGCACTTGCGGTCCGTCCATCCCCCGCTCTACTATCAACCGTCGACCCCTTAGGGTCCCCGCTCCGAAATTATTAACCCCGCAAAATTACAGCAAATGAAACTCAGAGACCACCCATACTGTGATTTCAGCCCAGACAATACCATTGCTACTTTTTACCATATGGTGTGGCAGTGTCCAGAGGTCAATAGATTTTGGCATAGTGTTTCATCTATCATGTCTAGTATCATTAAATGACCCATCCCTTTCTTACCATATTTGCTTCTACTCAATGACACATCGTCTCTAAAGCTAACTATTAACAATAGGCATCTTCTTTTGGCTGGTTTGACAGCTTCCAAAAGAATGATAGTCTGTCGCTGGAAACCACCACATACATTGTTAGTAAAGAAATGGCTCTCTTCTTACCGGGATATTGCTCAGCTAGAGCTCTCTACAGCACGTTTACATTATGCCAAAACCTTGAATATTGACTGCTGGTCAGAGCTATTAGAGAAAATAAATGAAATAATGTAGATAAGGTCAGACTTTTCCTATTGTTTACATCCTGATTTGTTTTATACATTTGCTTTATTTATTTTATTTTGTTTTTTCGGAATGTGTATCTAATGTACTCAATGTATAATGTTGTTGTGCATGTACTTCATTCAGCTTTTTTATTATTATCTAGAATATTGTACTGACCGCTGTGGATCTTACAATGTGAAGGAGGAAATCAGGATGTGCCTGATATTTTCAAGTATGAGATATCTACCCAATGTACACAATGCTCAGTGTCTCGTTTTGGGTTTTGTGATTATTTTTTTTTTTTATATGTATATGTGTATGTGTATATGCATGTATATGTGTGTGTATGTATGTATATATATGTGTGTGTGTATATATATGTGTGTATGTGTATATATATATATGTGTATATATATATATATATATATATTTTTTTTTTTTTTCTTTAATTGTTCAGTGCCTTGGCGCGAAGTCTTGTTGGGGGTGAGGTTTGGAGGGGGACAAGCATCAGAATTGAACAACACTTTGTTGTGCTTTTGTTGTGTTTTCAATGGCGATGTAATCAGCCTAAGGTTTCTTGTTGTTTTTTTTCTGAAGATGCTTCCTCCTCAATGTATGAATGATTGTAAGAAAATAAATAATTGATCACAAAAAAAAAAATGAATGGAGATTTACATCTTGTGCATTTGCTTTTGCTGTGGCGACGTGGTCTTGGTTGAAGCCAACCCGGCTCAATCAATCAATCAGACAGAAACACTTCCGTCGTCTAGTTCTGGCTGTAATCACACTGCGTCACAGTTTGGTAAAATATCGTCTTCTCCAGACGTGCTCTGCCTCCGCTTGTGCAGTCTGTAATCAACAAAAAGGAATACAGTTGCATTTGCTTTCAAGTTGTGTCAAAAAATATTACGA
This sequence comes from Perca fluviatilis, assembly GCF_010015445.1. NCBI lineage: Eukaryota > Metazoa > Chordata > Actinopteri > Perciformes > Percidae > Perca > Perca fluviatilis. The sequence goes on from NC_053127.1 coordinate 33,727,295, forward strand.
CAAACTTCTGTTTTGCTCATGACTTGGATTCCATACACACATATACATACATATATATATATATATATATATATGCGCCAAACATTTGACCCATGCCACATTGGATTACAAAACACCGCTATTTAACATAGATCCTCCGGTCTCGCATATACAAAAAAAGCACATACACACAAAAAAGAACAACAGAACCAAAGCGCTGGTTTTATGTTCAGAATGTGTCCACGTTGTATGCTGGGGTTTTGCCGTACTCTCTCCCCGGTAGCTTTTAGCAGCGGATCAACTGTGGAGTCAGAGCTCAGATCGCGTTGAGATGAACTGATCATTTGTGTTATTTATTCATCATCTCCATATAAATTAGGCCACAGCCCTGAAAACAATGCGAACACAATAAAGGAAAATGGCAGCTCTGACTTTCTTTGATTTAAATGTGATACCACGCTCAGATGTGGCAGTTGACAAAAAGGGCAATGGGAGCTCGTTAGCACGGAGCACAGCATGGGCGGCGAGTCCCACGTCTATAACATCATTTGTGCCAGAGGAATGCAATACACGCACATTCCCCTGGGACTAGAGAGGTAATACAAATTGGCACGGCTAGCTAATGGAGGGTGGCCTGCCTGTATTGCATAAGCTACTGCTAATGCTTTGGGCTTTTAGACTTGCTCTTATATCCCGTGTGCTTCAAATGTGCTGTTGAATTTTCATGCTCCGTTTTTCTATTTTCCCCCGTTTTTAATCCCACTACCCTGTAAAAAACTAAAGTACTGTACTTTGTGCGCTATAATGCCTAAATACAGCAGACTTAAAGGTCATTGTGGTCGTCACTCAGGATGTCAGTTGACTTTATATTAACAGAGTGAAAAGGAGTCTGCAGTAAAGCTTATTATGGCGTTTTTCCATTACATGGTACCTGCTCAACTCACCTCTACTCGCCTTTTTTGGTTTTCCATTATGAAAAAAAGTCCCTGGTACCTGCCGAACAAACCCGCCATTTTTAAATAGTTTAGCCAGGGGTGTTTTTTGTTGCCTCCAGCTTCTTTAGAAACTAAATTGGTCTTCCGGCTGTGGCAAACTACCCTGGAAATCCAGAGTTCTCGTGAGAGCACAATTTGAATTAGCTCAGCGAGTCACGCTGGCATTCAGTAATGATGCTCATTAACTATGCCCTTGTAGCCAAAACAGATGACAGTTTAATCCACCAGTTAGCTCCACTGGTAGCTAAGAGTTTAATCTACCAGTTAGCTCTGCTGGTAGTTTAATCTACCATTTAGCTCCACTGGTAGCTAAGAATTTAATCTACCAGTTAGCTCTGCTGGTAGTTTAATCTACCAGTTAGCTCCACTGGTAGCTAAGAATTTAATCTACCATTTAGCTCCACTGGTAGCTAAGCGTATGTTGTGATTGGTCGTAGTGTTATCCAGTTGCGTGCAGTGAGATTTTCAAATGCATGCTTGGTGCTGCCCCCTCGAGTTAAGCCACTTTCATTACTCAATGCCAGACCCTTAATTTTTGGATTTGGGTCTGGATTTCCAGGCTAGTGGCAAACAGCCACATGCTGAGAATGAAAAAAAAAAAAACACACCTTCCACGTCCTGAGTGTGCCGTTAGGTGACGGCAGTTTCCTGCAGCGACCAGCCATGCTCTCCTCACGCATGAGGCGGTACTAAATCTGCAATGGAAAAAGGAGGACGGGGCACTGCGGCTGAGCCGAGCCGAGTAGAGCTGGTACTAGCAGTGGGTAAGCACCATTAGAAGCTGTCCTGGGTGGGAGCTGGAACAGAACCCAGTGTTGACTGGCTGGCAGGAAGCCTGATCACACCTACTGGATGCCCCATTTACAAAACTGGCTTCAGTAAGTCTCAGGAGCATATGAAAATACACAGGAAAAAAGGAAACATGGGCGACCTCTAGCTTACCCAGTAGAGTGTGCGCCCCATGTAGGCCGAGTCCTTTGCAGCGGTCCCGGGTTCGAATCCGACCCGCGGCCCATTGCTGCGTGTCATCCCCCCTCTCTCTTCTCACTTTCCTGTCTATCACTGTCACTATCAAATAAAGGGAAAAAAAATCTTTGAGTGTAAACTTTAAAATGTGCAACCTATCAGTGCTGCTGAAAAAGCCAACTCTTATAGCTCAAACAAATGTAATACACCACTGCAATCAAAAGCCATGCAAACATGATTTGTACGATAATTGACCTAAAATTAGACACTCGCCTGAAATAAAGAGTTCAGCCATCTTTAAAAATAAAAGAACCTGACGTTGTGGGAAAATCATGAGCTGCAGAAAATTGAATAAACTTTGAAGCAGCCACTATAGACAGCAGGACAGCATCACAAGGTGAGCATCCAGCCTTCATAACAGCACGCGCTTTAGATTTAAATGCCGTTTTAAACCCATGTGATTGTATGAGTGGGCACTCGCCAACAAGATGAAAGTACGGCCACAGAATGTGAGAATCAATTACGGACTGAAACAGCCATTACTGCTCAGCCTGGAGGATTGATGCACATCATAGCAAGTTCAGACTTGCCAGTCCCATTGACCTGCGCAGGGCTGAACAGTGGAGTAAAATTGGCACTGCGCGCCAATTTCGAGAGGGAGAGGAGCAAAACTGTGATGTGTTTTTCATCTGCAACACAAGCTCTATTGTGCAGGCCGGCTTACGTGTAGTAATATGTGTATTGATCAAAAAACATAACGACCTTTGACAGTGTAACTCACAGCAGAATCATGGGGTTGTTACGGATTCATTCTTCATTCTCTGATTGCTGCCACTTACAGCCTGAGATTACAGACAGGGCTGGACGCTGTCCATTGTCCTGAAGCAGGACAGCAGTAAAGGCTCAACGTCTGGACAGTACAGTACTCCAATGGAATTGGCAAGTACTTCAACTAGAATTCAAAATGTGGTTATGTAACATTTCTATTTATTATTAGGCTAGTTCATAAGAAACAAACATTGTAGCTCAAAATAGGTGAGTATAGATTACGCAGACGTTCATCCAAGAGGATGAAACTTAAGATGTGGATTCATCAGAGCAATTCTATAAAAAAAAAAACCCACCACATTCCCATTTATTTATTTATTCATATATATATATAATCTTTTAACTCACCCATAAGTGTGTCCCAGTAGGCCCTCAACAATATGTAAACTGAACACCGATGTAATACATTACACTACTAAAACTAACAGGACAGGGATTGTTAAACATTTTACATTTAACTGTTGTTGGGATCCTGAGCAGTCATCCTGTCTCATCCCCTCACTGTGTGAGCTCTGGCTGGGTATCATTAAAAAAATGTCAATACCGGTACCGATACCGAGACTTTGATACCGGTTCCCAAACAATACTTTAGGATTCCATTTAGAAATGACAACATTACGGCACAAATCTGTTTTATGTTTCAGCTCCTACTACGTGGAGCCTGTCTCTCTGTGTAACGTAGAGTTTTTCCTGCGTGTCTCTATGACGTGTAACATTAGACAGCCAATCAGCAGCATTATTAGATCTTGGTAGAAGCATGCTGCATGAGATTTAGGTATTGAAATCGGGTATTGAATGACGAGGCATTTTTCAACATTCGATACTTTAGAGGCAATTCGGTCGGTGCCTAAAAAGTGTTGAATTGGGTACTCGGCCCTAGTGAGCCCAAAGCAAATGAAGCAATGGCCAAGTGGAGCTCCTCCTCACTATACTGATGACCTGCTGGACCACAAAGGACCCTGGGAAATCCCGGGACACCAGTTTATGAAATCAGTGTGACTTGGAATTCCAATTGTGCAGGTTCTAGATACAACATGTCACATTATCCAGAGTATTTGGTTAGAAATGAAGTCAGATAAGACCTTGTGCCACGAGTAGCTGTTACCAGGTCCTTATTTGATTTGTGCAGCAGCGTGAAGGGGTTAGTGGAAGTGATTCAATTGTTAGCCAAAGATTACCGATACTGTACACGATAGATATCCTGCTGTAGTGTCACCCAACAGCCGACATGGAAGCATCATGCATGTCAGCTTTCAGGACACAACAGCTATTCAGAGACTGCCCTCCCCCCCGGAAAAAAACACTCCCATAGGTCAGTTGTTCAAGCAACAATTACGACTCATATTAAATGTTTATAGTTGCGGTGCCCTCTTCGGGCAGCAAAGCAGGAAGTAAAGGTGACAAAGTATAAGAGCGCCAAATTCTGCAAGGATGCAGGTTGGGGTGGTGGATGCATAAACAAACACAGGACTTTCACCCAGGAGAAGAGGGTTTGGAAATAAAAGTAAGGTAACTCAAAACCATGATCTTTTTCTAAACTTAACTTAGTGGTTTTGGTGCCTAAACCTAACCAAACTGCGACCGTTTCACAACTTTAACTACGTTAACAGTTTCAGTTTCAATTTTATTTGTAAGGGACAATGTGCAATTAAAACATAAATGTGATGCATTGCAATAATAGAACAGTTAGAACAGTCTGGTAAGTTCAGAAAATGACATCACGTTACTGTAATGCAGCCTTTAAAACCAGGAAAAGACAACACTTAAGACAACACGCCATATTACGATATCCAAAATCTAAGACGATATCTAGTCTCATATCACGATGTCGATATAATATCGACATATTGCCCAGCTCTACCTGACGGGGGTGGAGCCGTGATTTCAGAAGTGACTGTTGAGGAGGAGGATTTTTACTGAAAGATCCTCTACCATTTGTCTCTCCAAATCGCCAATTCCAAGTAGTCTATGTTTCATTTATGATTGATGAAAACACTTACATTTCCATAAACCGTCCCATACTGTTTTACTGCCGCATTTTGCCCAATGGGAGACCTGCTAACATCAACCAGTTTAGGGGGTTCCAGGGGCATGCCTCCAGGGAGAACTTTTTGTTCGAAATAGCCCAAATTTGGTGTCCTCTGACACACTATTCCATCATATACACAGATCTTAATTATTGCATATTTAAATTAGTTTTCCTCCCTATATTACTGTATATTTTTATTATTATATATTATTTTATTATTGCCTATATCTATACCTATATCAATAAAATGACACAACCTGAGTAACGTGCACATCGCCTACTTATGGTGCGTTCATATCAACTCAGACGTGTTGTAAGTGTGGGGGCCAGAGGGCACCAACATTGGGAAGTGTGAGGGGCGTGTCCCGTGTCCACTACGCCCTAGCGTCCTGTCGTTTAGATACGAGGACAAAAAAACGCTCCTGTGGGTTGTATATTCTGCCACCGCTACGGGGGGTTAATTTATGAAACACTCCTGTGGGTCACTAGCCTGGATGCCAGCCGAACTTAGCCCCGCCCCCAACATCTGAGGTCAGGAAGCTTGGTCTGGACTTGTGGAGCAACTATGCTCGAACCACAGCTGTTTGGACCAATCAAATTGTCAGGGCGGGCTTTATACGATGATGGACAGATGATCAACAGTAACGTAATCAACCGCGTCACCAAAGAGCACTTGGGTTGAATTTCTTTACGACAAAGATGGCTGCCACGACTGTTATAGAAGATATCGACAGCGCGTTCATTTTAAAAGAGGAACAGAGAACCGCGATCACGTATGTAGACACATTGCCACACCCGTCCCGCAACGACGCAGAAAAACGCCGCTTGCCTTTGCTCTGTCGAAGGCTGCCTTTGACTCGCAGCTTCTGTGACGTCTGTCTCCATTGATCTGATTGGTTGGAGGTCTATCCAGTTGAGTGCAGAGGCATTTTCTTTCCTGGTTGGGTTGAAACACGCCCCATAATCCCAGCCCAATGGAGCAGCATCAGACTCTTATTCTGACTAGAATCTGAGAATGACCACGTCAGGCTAGCAGGTCACATTAGAGAATAAACGGCCTACGTATATCATCGTATGGTTGGAGGACTTGTTGGCTATTCAAGAAATCGGATTTTATGCATGGTCATCAATTCGGTTGACTTGCTTCGTCTGAATTCAATCATAAATGTAGGACTGATTATTTCATTTTATGACCACGGACCTGTGAATGCTCTAGTTGGACATAGTACCTTAGCCTACGCATCACTGGGGGTTGCAGTTTTTAGCCTGACCTCAAGTCTGTCAGCAAGAAAAGCCTGGAGAAAATGTCAATCACGGTGTCTAGACAGACTTCCCTGTCACTTCCTTTAAACTCATTTCTTTCACCGCACAATGTGAAAGTGGAACAGCAACACTTAACCCATCAATTGTTCACACTGCTCCCATGCCCCCCACCTCCCACACATCACATATTGCCAACTCCGGTATCAAAGAAAAAACAACCTTCCTTTAGCCACTGTGATTACTGCTCTTGTTACATTGAACATTCCCTGACAGCACTTGAAAGCAACATAAATCCTTCACTGTCCAGTAAAGCCTCTTGAGGGCGGGAGAGGTCACCACAGACAGACAGACAGACAATCTCCCATCTCGAGGCTTTTTGCGGGTCCATCCATTTCCCCCACCCCGCAGTATTAACTCCAGGTTGTTGTGTTTTTTTTCCACCTGCGATATCCTCCCTCAGTTCTCAGCACACACTGCCAAGTCTCTCTTTCCAGAAACACACTTTTCCCCCCTCCTCCCGCCGTTATAGTTCTGCGCCGTCACACAACAATTAAAAGCGCTAAGTCTGTCGTTAACAGCTGCTAAAGATTAGCAAGAGTATCGCTTCTGAATTGAGTGTTTTCCAGAGACTAATCCTCTGAAATCCCCTCTTTTTCCAACGGCGGGAAAATGAGAAAACAAACAAGACGTCAGCCATGTCTCTGTTTCTCCCACACTGGAACACTTGAATTAAAGCCTGCAGGTAGACAGGCAGGCAGCGCTCAACTTTCGGGATACAGCAGCAGCGGCAGGAGGACAATAAAATGAAAACAAATATATGGACTCACCTGAGAAAGACCGTCTCTCCTTGTCGGACGGTGATATTGTCCATCACTTTGTTGTCGGAGTGAGAGTCCCCTTGGCTGCGGACCGGCAACCCTGCAGGCACAAGAAGCAAAATCCTCAGGGAGAGAAGAACTGTGCATTTGGAAAAAGCGACAAAGTATCCCCGGACAGACATCGTCTCCAGCTAAAGAGGTGTAGGAAAAAAAGAAATAAAAAAAAAAGAGATCCCACAGCGAGAGAACGAGTCCGTTTGTCTTCCCGTGGAGATTATTTACCGCCAGTTCATTAGTGTTAATCCAAATCTCCTCGCCAGGTAGCCGCGGTGTGCAGGGGGGACGGGGGGGACGGAGAGGAGAGACGACACACTCACCCTATCCGCCCGCACTGGAAAACCCCCACCGTTAACAAGAACCCCTTTCTGCCTTCCTCACGGCTGCTACTGTCCCCGTTATTTGACCAAGTTCTTTAACATAAGAAGTTCTAAACAACGAGAGAAGGATGCTTCACGTAGCTACGTGAACTGTTATTCTGCAGCCTAAATATGCCAAGAAACTAAAACTAGCCGAACAACAAAAGAAAGGCACGAGAGTCCTATATATTTTAAGAGAGAGAGAGATGGAAGTTTGTGGTTCGCATCGGTGGTCACCGAGTTGTCCGCCGGTGCCGTGTGTTATCCGCCTGGCTACGTCACCGACGGACAGGTGGGTAGCGACGAGAGCAGTGCATGATACCGACTGGATATCACACTGCGCAATAGTATATCTAAAGTGTCGCGATGAGTATGCAATTTTATTGTTTCTAATATGTCCTGTTCTGTAGACATGCTCTTTATTTATATATTTTATATTGTCCAACCAGTAGGACATTTTTTTTTTTTATATATTTTATACTTACCAGTAGAATTCCTTTCTCTTTATTTATATATTTTATAGTCAACCAGTAGACATTCCTTTCTCTTTTTTTATTTATATTGTCAACCAGTAGGAATTCTTCTTTTTTTATATATTTTATATTGTCAACCAGTAGACATTCTTTCTCTTTATTTATATATTTTATATTGTCCAACCAGTAGAACATGTCCTGTTCTCTTTATTTATATATTTTATATTGTCCAACCAGTAGGACATGTCCTGTTCTCTTTATTTATATATTTTATATTGTCCAACCAGTAGGACATGTCCTGTTCTCTTTATTTATATATTTTATATTGTCCAACCAGTAGGACATGTCCTGTTCTCTTTATTTATATATTTTATATTGTCCAACCAGTAGGACATGTCCTGTTCTCTTTATTTATATATTTTATATTGTCCAACCAGTAGAACATGTCCTGTTCTCTTTATTTATATATTTTATATTGTCCAACCAGTAGAACATGTCCTGTTCTCTTTATTTATATATTTTATATTGTCCAACCAGTAGAACATGTCCTGTTCTCTTTATTTATATATGTTATACTGTCCAACCAGTAGAACATGTCCTGTTCTCTTTATTTATATATTTTATATTGTCCAACCAGTAGGACATGTCCTGTTCTCTTTATTTATATATTTTATACTGTCCAACCAGTAGAACATGTCCTGTTCTCAATAATCAAATGTACAGTAGCCTCGTAAAAAACATGGGCATATACAGGAAAATGTCATATGTATCATGCAGGCAGTGGCAGTATGTCTCTGCATTGGAGTATAGTGCTTTATGGATGATATGTAACTGCCTCTGAACACTGAGTGTTTAGTTATTGTTCAAACTGGGCCATTTTAATCTCCATTATAATCCTTTATAACACAATCTGCCAGATATTGTTGAACATATAGTACTAGTCAGAAGTTTGGACTCACTTCCCATTCACTTGAATGACAAAGTGTGTCCAAACCTTTGACTGGTGTATGTATATATATATATATATATATATATTCTGCACTGTATTTATTACTGTATTTATTACACCTCCTTTTGACCTGTGCAATATACCATTTCTTATTCTCCTGCATCCTATTATCTGTATATCTGCATACACACACACATATATATATATATATATATATATATATATATATATTTCTACTCATCTGTATATAAAAGAGGTGTCTATAGTGTATTACTACTATATTACTACTATGACTCTTATTCCTATTTTTCTATTCCTGTTATGTATTTTTTCAGTTGTTTGTATATTCTATTTCTATTTAGTGTGTATTTGTCTTATCTGCTGTGTTGCGTTTGAGCTGCTGTAATAAACTCAATCTTATCTTATCATTTGAATCTCTCTGTTGGTTATGTTCTGGATTCACACAATGTTAGGAAATAGTCAAACATGTATGTCACAATTTCCAAAAGCCCAAGTTGATTTATTCAGTTGCCTGTGTTGTCCAACAATAATCCAAAACCCCTGCATATTAGTTTTCTATCTCTGACTAATACCATAAAAACCAGCAAAAGAATTTAAATTTGAGAAGTTGGAACCGGATATATGTTTTTCTTAAAACATGACTTAACTTAATAGATAATCCAAATAGTCTGATTCATTTTTCTTTACCAACTAATTAAGTAATGTTGAGTAATCAACAAGCTCTAAACGGTAATGCTCTATCTCTAAACTTTAACTCTTGTGTTGTCTTAGGGTCAAATCTGACCTGTTAACAAAAACTTTCTATATCAGAACTATGACAGAAGAATGTTGAAAAAAGTGACAAATGTTGGAAAAAGCTACAAAAACGCAGGAAAAAAAATCGACAAAAACATTTTATTTATTTTTTTAAACTTGTAAAAAAAAAAAAAAAAGTGAAAAAATACATTGGAAAAAGCGACAAAAAAACGTATTAACATAATTAAAAAAACGGCAAAAAATTGGAAAGAATGTGACAATTTTTTTTTCATAAAATCGACAAAAACGTCGAGAAAAGTGTAAAAAAAAAGACAACACAAGGGTTAATAAAACAGAATAAAAAGAATCACCGGAGAACGAAAAACAACCTCCACAAAAACCAGTTCAGTATGCAAACTGCTTTTGCAGCCAAAGGAGTGGGAGTTTCCTCAAGGCACAGCTCAGTCTTTGGCTTTCTAAATGTAGGATGTTACCGACAATGACACAAACATTAAACTGTCAATATAATGTAGAAATGGTAATAAAGTTACTCGGAGCTATATGGTGTGTTATGTATCACTTGATGTCAATGCCGCGTGCATGTATTCCTTAGATAAAACATGGAAGCATGTCTTTAATAGCTGCTTTAAGACAAGTGGTAGTTAAACCGAAGCAGAGAGCTCCATGCTGTGTCCTTGTGGATGATGCTGACATTAAATATCAATATTCTTCATTCAAATCTCTATTTTTACTGTGGAGCAGCACATCACGTTGAAAAAAAAAAGATGTTATGAACTCAGACGCTGAGGGGCTGAAATGCTTTGCCTTTGTCTCTTTCACACACATCATGCATGTATTCTAATTCACACTATTCATCTCCAATTCCTGTTCAACTCATTTCCAGTCTGAAGCCATGCTGCTTGTAATAGAGGCATGAATACATGCAAACGTCAGCTGAGCGCTCTGCATTGGTGAGCCCGCGCTTCACATTTACTGATTCATGTTGCGATGTGTCTCCTTTTTATATCTGTCGGCTGTCTGCTGCGTGCGCGGAGCACCGGGCCCTTCTCCGGCTCTCTCCTCGCAATCAATGCTTGATTACTCTGATTTCTTTTTAACAACCTCTGAGGAGTCTGTCATCTGCAGTCCATGAAGTAAGCTATGATAAACAACTTTGGTGGTATGAAAAGCGTTTGAAAAAAGACTTCAAAAAGAGTGGACCATGACGGCGTCCCAGTTTTAGAATGTGAATATCACAGACGGTGCACAGGACCCAGAGAGACGATGCATGAAAGCAGGCAACATGAAGAACAGAGGTTCATTCTGGTGACATCTGTGAGCTGTGTTCATTCTACAAAAACTGTCAGGCTCACACAACACGGCTCCAGGCCATCAGGTAGCAGTAGGATTGGGCATCGAGAACCGATTCCTGCTTGGAATCGTTTCAAAAATTACGGTTCCAGTAGAATCGTTTGGAGGATTTGATTTCAAATCCGATCATGGCAGCCATGGAGCACAGTAAGCAGCGCTCTAGCGTGGCTTTATTTTACGTTGGAAAAAGCCCTGTAAAACTGTAAACCACCATTAAATCCAAATAAAACTGTCCTCTTATTTGTGAAAATAGGCATGTGACCCGTTTCAACTCCACCCTCAAAGAATGGGAATAGAGAATCGATAAGAACCGGAAACGAAAGGAAGAATCGGAATCAGAATTGTTCAAATCCAAACGATGCCCAACCCTAGGTAGCAGCAGCTTGGATTCCTCTCGAAAAATAAAAGCACCTGGACACATATACTAACGTAAAGAGCACTACTCAAAGCAGGCGTAAGCTGTGCAACAAGACGATGTGGAGACAAAGGGGAATAGCACGAGAGAAGTGAGGGGGTGTGCCTAATTGTACATTATCTCAGTTCAGTATCCTCCACAGGGAATTGTGAAGTGCGTGATGCTTGACACGAGAAATAGAAAACTACTGCAAAGTATGCTTCAAGAGCATGCAGGTGAACCGAACAGATAATTCTAAGCCAATGAGTCTGATGGTGTCTGCCTGACAATTAACTGTCATGTCAATTATAAAACTCTGAAGCTATATGTGGTGTGTAGCGCTTATCTCTGTCTTTATCCGTGTCTCTGATGTGTCTCTAAGTGGCTGGCCAGCAACCTTTGTTGCATCTCTGTCTCCATCACTTCATCTCTCTCTGCTGCCGGCAGAGAAAATGGGGGCGGGGGGGGGGCGGCTCAAAATGTATTGCTTTTGAGCCATTTCTTTCTTTTTTTGTATTTCTCGATCTTTGTTTTTCATTGACGCAGGAACAGAGTGCTGTTTACAGTTTAACCCTTGTGTTGACTTAGGGTCACATTGACCCGTTTTAAATTTTTGTTTTATATCAGAAAATATGGGACGTAGAAATAAGCGCTGAAAATGTAAAAAAGAAAAATTTTACAATTTAAAACGTTGGAAAAAGCAAAAACAAACGTCAAAGAGGCATCAAAAACGTCAAAAAAAAGTGTTTGTTTTCAAGGTTGACGGGACTGACAAGGGTTGAGTTTGCACCGCTGACAGTGCTGATCCATTTGTCCGCTTCTGTTGCGCCGCGCTCCACTTTATTCCTATGGGTGACGTCAACACACCCAAAAAGCATCCCGGGTTGGCGGCGCTGCATCGTTGGATGCTGCGCGTCCAAAAAAATGGTCGATGACCATCGTTATGCAAATGAAGCCGTTGGACGCGACGCAACTATCCAGTAGAAGGAGACGAAAATCATTCAAACTGACCTTTGTCGATCTGAAATGAAGATATTTCTCGCTTAAAATGTTTTCAGAAACATGTTTCAGTGAACTATTTTTGTAAAAAATATGAGATTGCCATGACAGTGGCTTGAAATTCTCGAGCAGCCAGATCCACGTGACACATCAACCGTGGATGTATGGCGTCGCGACACCACGCTTCAGTCGTGTCGCAAAACTGGATCTGTACCGTGAGTCACAATGACATTCAGAAGACCGAGAATTTGTTTCGACGAGATATGATTCCTCTGCCCAGGGAATTAATACCGGAACTAGCTCTGGATTACTTAACCCTTGTGTTGTCTTCCCTTCGACCATGAACTTGTTGTCCATCCAGGTCAAAAGTGAAATTGAATTGTTGGCTATTTTTTATGCTTTTGACACTTTTTAAAACGTTAAACAAGGCAGAAATTCTGAATTATTTTGACTAATAGTTAAGATCAGAGGATGTTGAGACAGACTGATTTATGTCAATGTTTAGTCAGAATACTGTTTTAAAACTGTTTAAACATGTTTTTCATATGTTATAAAAATTGAATAAAACACCCAAAATTCAATGAAAGAAATCATTAATCTTTCCTGCAAAGAACGTTGTATAGAACCCATACAACATAAATCCATGCATCTATGTTATAGTTGGGCATTTTGGTTCAAAGAAACCCATATTTCTTTGAAAACGGGTCACATTTGACCCGAGGACAACACAAGGGTTAAAGGTTTATTATTGCCACTATGCTAAGGCCTTAGCACACCTGCTGGACAGAGCCATCCTCTTTTGACAAAGACATTGTCTTGATATCATCTACTCATCAGATATCAGCATTGTGACCAATTAGGCTATTTGGGTTGTGCATTACATCAGTGCATTGTGTCATTTGTGCAATAAGTAGGCTATTGGGGTTGGGCAATATGTTAGTTGTGCAATATCTCATTGTGCAAGGGCTGTGCTACACTTATTGTGGAGAATGCAGCCGACAGGGTTGTTCAATTAAAAACTGCCACTGAAAGGAGGAGTTAATGTGCTACTATATAGGGACCTGTCTAATGTATATGAGAGTATTACTATATAGGGACCTGTCTAATGTATATGAGAGCATTACTATATAGGTACATGTCTAATGTATATGAGAGCATTACTATATAGGTACATGTCTAATGTATATGAGAGTATTACTATATAGGTACCTGTCTAATGTATATGAGAGCATTACTATATAGGTACCTGTCTAATGTATATGAGAGTATTACTATATAGGTACCTGTCTAATGTATATGAGAGCATTACTATATAGGTACATGTCTAATGTATATGAGAGCATTACTATATAGGTACCTGTCTAATGTATATGAGAGCATTACTATATAGGTACCTGTCTAATGTATATGAGAGTATTACTATATAGGTACCTGTCTAATGTATATGAGAGTATTACTATATAGGTACCTGTCTAATGTATATGAGAGCATTACTATATAGGTACCTGTCTAATGTATATGAGAGTATACTATATAGGGACCTGTCTAATGTATATGAGGGCATTACTATATAGGTACCTGTCTAATGTATATGAGAGCATTACTATATAGGGACCTGTCTAATGTATATGAGAGCATTACTATATAGGGACCTGTCTAATGTATATAAGAGCATTACTATATAGGTACCTGTCTAATGTATATGAGAGCATTACTATATAGGTACCTGTCTAATGTATATGAGAGTATTACTATATAGGTACCTGTCTAATGTATATGAGAGCATTACTATATAGGTACATGTTAATGTTATGAGAGCATTACTATATAGGTACCTGTCTAATGTATATGAGAGATTACTATATAGGTACCTGTCTAATGTATATGAGAGTATTACTATATAGGTACCTGTCTAATGTATATGAGAGTATTACTATATAGCTAATATATATTATAGTACATGTCTAATGTATATAGAGCATTACTATATAGGTACATGTCTAATGTATATGAGAGCATTACTATATAGGGACCTGTCTAATGTATATAAGGAGCATTACTATATAGGTACCTGTCTAATGTATATGAGGTATTACTATATAGGTACCTGTCTAATGTATATGAGAGTATTACTATATAGGTGTGTCTAATGTATATAGATATTACTATATAGGTACATGTCTAATGTATATGAGAGCATTACTATATAGGTACCTGTCTAATGTATATAGAGCATTACTATATAGGTACCCGTCTAATGTATATGAGAGCATTACTATATAGGGACCTGTCTAATGTAATGTAGAGCATTACTATATAGGGACCTGTCTAATGTATATAAGAGCATTACTATATAGGTACATGTCTAATGTATATGAGAGTATTACTATATAGGTACCTGTCTAATGTATATGAGATTATTACTATATAGGTACATGTCTAATGTATATAGAGCATTACTATATAGGGACCTGTCTAATGTATATGAGAGTATTACTATATAGGTACATGTCTAATGTATATGAGAGCATTACTATATAGGTACATGTCTAATGTATATGAGAGCTTACTATATAGGGACCTGTCTAATGTATATGAGAGTATTACTATATAGGTACATGTCTAATGTAAATGAGAGTATTACTATATAGGGACCTGTCTAATGTATATGAGAGTATTACTATATAGGTACCTGTCTAATGTATATGAGAGCATTACTATATAGGGACCTGTCTAATGTATATGAGAGTATTACTATATAGGTACATGTCTAATGTATATGAGAGCATTACTATATAGGTACATGTCTAATGTATATGAGCATTACTATATAGGTACATGTCTAATGTATATGGTTTTACTATATAGGTCTGTTAATGTATGAGAGCATTACTATATAGGCCTGTCTAATGTATATGGAGTATTACTATATGGTACATGTCTAATGTATATGAGGCATTACTATATGGTACATGTCTAATGTATATGAGATTATTACTATATAGGTACATGTCTAATGTATATGAGAGCATTACTATATAGGGACCTGTCTAATGTATATGAGAGTATTACTATATAGGTACATGTCTAATGTATATAGAGAGCATTACTATATAGGGACCTGTCTAATGTATATGAGAGCATTACTATATAGGGACCTGTCTAATGTATATGAGAGCATTACTATATAGGTACCTGTCTAATGTTATGTAGAGTTACTATATAGGTACCTGTCTAATGTATATGAGAGTATTACTATATAGGTACCTGTCTAATGTATATGAGAGTATTACTATATAGGTACATGTCTAATGTATATGAGAGCATTACTATATAGGTACCTGTCTAATGTATATAGAATTATTACTATATAGGGACCTGTCTAATGTATATGAGAGTATTACTATATAGGTACATGTCTAATGTATATGAGAGCATTACTATATAGGTACCTGTCTAATGTATATGAGAGTATTACTATATAGGGACCTGTCTAATGTATATGAGAGTATTACTATATAGGTACCTGTCTAATGTATATGAGAGTATTACTATATAGGTACATGTCTAATGTATATGAGAGCATTACTATATAGGTACTGTCTAATGTAATATAGTATATATAGGGACCTGTCTAATGTATATGAGTATTACTATATAGTACTGTCTAATGTAAATGAGAGTATTACTATATAGGGACCTGTCTAATGTATATGAGAGTATTACTACAGGCCTGTCTAATGTATATGAGGTATACATATAGGGACCTGTCTAATGTATATGAGAGTATTACTATATAGGTACCTGTCTAATGTATATGAGAGTATTACTATATAGGTACCTGTCTAATGTATATGAGAGTATTACTATATAGGGACCTGTCTAATGTATATGAGACTATTACTATATAGGGACCTGTCTAATGTATATGAGAGTATTACTATATAGGGACCTGTCTAATGTATATGAGATCATGTTTTGTGTTGCATGAGAGAATGTGTTGAGAGATGCTTATTTTCTGTATTTTGTGTCGTCTTTTGAATGGACAGAGTCGAAAACAAATTTCCCTTCGGGAACAATAAAGTATATCTTATCTTATCTTAACAGTTTCTGTATTAGATTAGTAAAACATGTATCTCTTGTGAAAAAGGTGATGTTTCTATTGTTGATCAATACAGTACTTATGATGCCTGTAATAAAATGTGAGAGGGTGAAAAGACTGCTTCTCTAATAATCACTTTTACTTCATGCTTGCTTGCGTCAGCCCGAATTCCTCTAGGTCATCTGTCTGTCAGCTGCCTCATAACAGTGTCCTCTTTCTATTCCCATTCATAGCCTGACTGATGAAAAAAAGAAAGTCAACGTGAAATGATTCAGCCCTGTGCTCACAACTGCTGGTACTTTCCATCCATTTAATCCCAGCATTCACGTGTGCTTTTCAATGCCCACTATTTAGCCTTTCAGCACTTTTACCTCCGTTTGTCACACTGTAGAGGGCAGCTAATGAAGTCATACAAATGGAAATCACAAGAGCTGCAGCCGAAAACACATTACTGGTGAACATACATTTTGGCTTTTTTTTTTGGCATTTTAGGCCTTTATTTGTATAGGACAGCTTAGACTTGAGAGGGGAGAGGGAGGGGGAATGACATGCAGCAAAGGGCCGCAGGTCGGAGTCAAACCCGCGGCCGCTGCGTCGAGGAGTAAACCTCCATATATGGGCGCCCGCTCCACCAGGTGAGCGAATCAGTAGGGTTGGGTACCTACCTTTCGGTTCCTCATTTCGGTTCCACTTAATGGGTCGACTGAAATATTTTCCCTCTGTCGCTCCGAAACGGATGTAAAAATATGTCTCTTTCTCTGTAGTCTACCGTTAGCTAGCTACTGTAAATGCAGGCTACTTTTAAAATGCCATATTTTCCCTCTGGGCTCACCGAACCGGCATCAGAATCGTAAAATTCCAAACGATACCCTACCCTACTCACCAGGCGCCCACATTTTGGCTTTTTAATGCAATATAGGTTTTTGTTCATCATTTTGGCTGTTGATAAACTCTAAAATAATGTACTTTATGTCCAGGTTTCCTAATCGCCTGGTTGAGGTATCCACGCGGCGGGAATGATAATAGGTTTTAATTAGCTTGACTCCCAAGGTGCAAGTTAGTCATTTGTGTCTGTGCCTGAAAGGCCTCAACAAGCTCTGCCTGGCCAATACATGTCAAAATCCATTATAAATCTGAATATGACAAACCTGCATTCATTACTGGATGGAACTCAAGGGCTTTCTGACTTCAAAATATATTGACCACGTTCTGCAAGAGCATCATTTGGTACAAAAAACAATCAAGAGTTCTCTAAACTGCAGACTCAAATTGTGAAAACTGTCATATTTTGTTTATTTGGCAATATCATATGAAAAATATGGAAACCATACTGTATCTATATCTTCACCGCCAGCTCTAAGCATCATATTATGTGGCTGGAGGAAGTGGGTGTGCTTCAGGCTTGACAGCATCGAAGCTATTTTATAGTCCAGATCTTGAGAGGGACAGAATGAGATGTCACCATCCAGAACAAGGAGCCCCCAGGCTCCACGTTCCCGGGAAGCTATACACTCACGTCATTTGACTTGCTCGGAGCGCTGCAGCTCATAATCGAGCTTCCACCTCCACTCAGACTATAAATTCCACTGCTCTGCAGCCCTCTGCATCTCAACTCAATGAAGTTGTCAATTCAATGAATGAGTGAGGTAAAGCCTCTTTTTGGTGACATCTAATGTTCCCCATCTGAACCTTAGTCAATCACTCACAACCATTTGTTTAGAAAGCTACTAGAAGTTAAAGTGATGGTTCGGAGTAGTTTCACCCTAGGGTCCTTTGCACCATGACCTCGAGCCAAACACCCCCCCAGAAGCTTTTTTCACCTGGGTCGAACATTTGGAGAGTTAGCGTTATCAGATGAATAGCTTAGTGCAGGCGCTAATGGATCAAACTGTGCATCTCATAAGTTACCCCACTAATAATGCCAAAATGATACCAAACTTCTACACTAGTACAAATCGTTTTTTTTTTTTTAAAAAAATGTTTTGAAAGTTTTTTTGGTAAAAAAAATTTTTTTTTAAAAAAAATTTTTTGGTTTTTTTTTTTTTTTTTTTTGTGGGGGGGAAAAGGGGGGGGCAGGGACCATCTACAAATTACAACACCGAAAAAAGATACAACAAAAATATTTATTAATTTAATGATTAAATAAGGTAGTGTCTCCAAACTTACCTCAATTATAATTTCTCTCTTGCTATTTGTACTGCAACATTTACTTTTAAAAAATAAGTTAAATTAATAAATATTTTTGTCGTATCTTCTTTCTGTAATTTGTTGATGTCCCTAAGCAGATAGCTAGACTATCACAACTAAGACAACTTTTGAACGTACACATGTTCCACCAAAACAAGTTCCACAAAACTGCCATTTCGACCAGCTGTTTGTCTCTATAGTTTATAGCTGACTTTACCAGCTGACTTCTCTATTGGCCGTTGGAAACAGGTCCCGTACGTTCTAAAACCAGCCTCTGCAACTTCAACAGTTGAGTCGCAGCGAAACCATCAGCCGGTTTGAGTCGAGCTGAGACGGACTAGTTCAGACCGCCGCAACTTTTCTCTGCGACGTTCTAAAACGCTTTCATCTCATCGCAAATCTTTGGTCTGAACTGGGCTTTACAACAACAACAAAAATGCATGGTACGCAGAATGTTGTTTTGGACTCCCAACCATCGACCCCAACTTCTATTCACTATGACCTATATTTCACAATGATGGAAATTTTCCATGCAGCATTCTTTACTTCCTGTATTTGGCAAAGAAAATTAGTAATTGTACAGGAGATTTGGAATTATTTGGGTTTCGATGGTAAATAAAGATACCGTGCCCAAAAGTAATGAAGTACTAATTGTGAGATAAATAAAGACCACAGGGAGGCAACAAGAGTGAAAACAAGACTCCATCTGCTTGATGATGATGATGTCTAACTAAACTAATGGTAATCATGCAGGTCTAATTGGGTGGTTTGAATCAGAGGACCACAGGGAAAAGCTGAAGGCAGTAAGTAACCCTCCTGCTTCAAATCCTGTCGAGATGTCACCGAGCAAAGTGCTTAACCTCTAACGCCTCCACTGGAGCAGACTGGGCAGCTTCCCGGCATGAGCCAGTGTCAAGCAGTGCGTCGCTGTAAAAACACATTTACCCAGCACAGTTCTCACTTCTCTACCTCGATGTCAACTGACAGTTTGTGGGTGAAGCAGGTTTTTGGGTCTTTAAAAAAAAACACAAGATTTCCAAAGTGCCTGAAGGCAACAAAAGCACCTTTTATCTGTTAATTGGAATGAAAGACTAACTGAAGAGTGCATGTGAGAAAGACTGCCAGAGGAATGTCATCGATGTTTAGTGTGTCGTGATGTCACCCTAATCAGAGTAATCAGTTTAACGACCACTATTAGGCAATCCTGCACACATGTCAATCAAACTGGGATGGTAGCTGCTACGGTGTACTTTACGTCGAGGATAAGTGATGGGTTCAGTGTGATGTCATGCAGATATCAGACCCATTAGAGTAGAGTAGTAGCAGTTGTACTCAAAATCGTTCAGACTGACCACAAGTGCAGTCCACTTATCATCATGTATCTGTACAGTAGACATAATGTAGGTATGCATATATACTATATATGCTTATATTTCGATAATGCTATCAAAGCAACTACATTGTTGCCAATCGATGCCATTGTGTGGGAGAGAGAGAGAGATTCCAAACTGTATGTGCATTAGTGGTTATGAAGAGATTTATTCTCAATTGAGATATGCACCATTACAAATTGAAATTCTTTATATAGTATGATAGGCCAGTTATATGGAGTTTGAACGTTTTAGGGGAAGTGGAGCTGAGGCTAAAATGGGGCTGGTTTTCCAGGGTTTTCGAAGGCCTTAGCCACTAAGAATTATGTTTTAATGTATTTTTAAGACGTTTATTTTAAACTACAGTTACAGTTGGATGGCTTGGTTGGAAACTTTGATATAGTCATACTGTATTTTCAAATTTCCAGTTAGCTTTTAGCACTGACTTAATGTAGGGCCCTATGGAATCTGTCTTATAGATTTTTTAAATGCTGCCATCAGTCTGTGACTGGCCTGAGCCAGGCCCTCGTCAAAAAAAAAAGACCGGGCTAAACAACTTTTCTGGGGGAAACCCTGCTTACCTAACCCTAACCCTAGACCAGCTGAATTTCATCTGATTGGTTAATTTTATTTGATGGCTAAAATTAAAATCTACTGTGGTGGTTACAATCATTAGGGACAGACGCATTGTAAAGCCAAATTTGCATTGTGCTGCTCTAACATACAGGAACGATTTCCTTGTTCAATGTCTGAACCCTTTTTCCTGTCCTGCAAACCCTTCAATTAAGATTTGATATAACACATTTTTAACTGCCAGTCTGGCATTGAAACAGTGATTCACAGACTGTATACAACAGGTGCTTTGTAACACCTTATTATGATCAAGAATTAACCTAGCTGAATAGCTCATCGATAATAGTGCCATTGGTTGTCTTGACAACAACTGAATGCAAAGTGGACGAAAGTGTTTAGATCGGCTAGAAAGAAACCTGCATGCTGTCGGTGCTGAGAAAATGACAGGAACAAACTCAATACAGCATCAAGCGTCAACCGAGGGTAGCCCCTGATCAGCTGGAGTCTCTGATACCTTTCACAGTGTAATTTACCCTTAAGTTGGGAGCCACAGGCCAGATGTGCATGAAATGGATCACGGCGGTGTTCTGGACAGCCAGTTAAACGGTTATTTCTGCTGCTCTGCACTGTGATCCCTCTTGATGACTTCCAGATGGTCAGACCCCATCTTTAAGACTCTCTTTGTCCACAAGGGAAGCCGGGGTAATGAGGTCTTAGTCATTGGCTTTAATGAAATATCACCTTGCAGACTGAAGGGAGCAATGCAGCGGGAGGATCTCAACCAGGAAGCGAAAACGCTGCGAATGAAAGACCTCGGCCTGTATGCAGCGAAACGCTGAGAATGAAACACCTCGGCCTACTGTACGCAGCGAAACACAGAATGCCCCTGGAAAAATCTTGACGATTTGAAACGCTTGGTAAATAATTCACACATTAATCAAACATTTCTACCAGAGTAGAATTAAGCTCACAGTATAATTGGACCTCAAGAGAGTCTGGCGAGAGAGAAAAAAGACGACGTGAATGGGTTTCTGTGAGATTTCCCCATTGTATGCAAGTGATTGCATGCCTTAGTAATTGTGCTGGAGCACTTGCAGATGGACAGGATGCACTTGACTTGGGGTTCGGGCTCTTGGAGAAAAACAATAATTAAGAGAGAACAAACAGTGGTGATAACAGCTGTGGGAGGGGCCGGTGGTTGAGTGGCTGTGAAGACGGCCGGTTGTGGTCTGTGAGAGGTTTTCAATTGGCAGCGAATCAGAGGACAATTGAGCCCGGAGGCCTGCGCTCCGCTCCACCCCTCATCCCCAACACTCTCCAAGAGCAGGCATTTGCCAAGATCTTAATCACGATGGCCTCGGGCAATCAATACCAAAGTGGCCCTTAGGTGTTAGACATCCCCCAGAGAAGGTGACCATTACTTTCTAATAAAGAGATTGATGCCAGCAAAGTCGTCCTCATCACCCTTTAGCAATGGCTTCCTGACTGCGAGGCATGTTGAGTTCACTTTTGCAGCGACACGTCCTCAGCCATCCATTCCCCCTGAAGACGGAAACCCACATTCCATTCAGCGACACGCAGCATTTTCACAGGCATCTCATTTAGTCCTTTCGCTTCCATATGAGAGCTGCGTATGGGAGGGAAATGGATTCAAGGCTATATATCATACAGCAACACATCCATGTAAACAAGTAGATGTGGTCACCCAGGGCAACTAATTCACGCAGGTCAAAGCAATATGAGGCATAAACGCACGATATGAAGAAAGACTTTATCTTCAGATGTCTTAATAATCTAGAGCGCTGGGGAGCAGCTCAGTTATTATTAATGGCAATAGCGTGGGCTTGTTTGATAATTCATCTAAGCACTTTTTCAAGGGGGGAGACAAACACACACACGCGTGCACACACACACACACACACAAACACACACACAAACACACACACACACACACACACACACACACACACACACACACACACACACACACACACACTGATGAACAGCTGTTTTAAAAAGAGCTGCACCCCTCCACCACACACACTTTATTTCCCTTGAGTAAAAGCACTTTAATAAACACAATTTTTTGCTGCTCTGTGGCGTTTTTTTCAGTAAAGCTTTAAGAAAGTGTCAGCTTAAGGCGGAAAGGTGCACACATCTAATTATTATGTGGTTATATTCTTTTTGTTGAAAAAAAAAATCCAGCCTCTACGAGCTCTCCTACAGGAATGGAAAAAGGAGCTTACTGTGACTAATAATACATTAACTAAAGAAATATGCAAAGCCTTGTGGCAACCCAAACTTTTGACTTTTTTTTAGGCAGACAGTTTTCATATATATTCAAGTAGGAAATGTTATTGAAACATGTGTGAATTACTGTAGGAGCTGTGACTCAAAACTATTGCACGCTTTTGGTTATAACAATATCATCAGGCTTTGCATACAGAGACAGAAGAGCAGCACTAATCAATGACATGTTTCATTATGGTCTGCAGATACCCTGTTATTAGATTTTTTCACAATGTGGATTGCACTTCAAAAGATAATTGTGGTTTATTATAAAATGGGTCTATTGAGGTAGTCTTTGGTACTGACCGTCTGACTGCTTGACCCATTGGACTTCTTTTTAATAGAATAGAATAGACTTTATTGTCCACGACGAAAAATGTGGAGAGGGAGTTAGATTTTTAAGTGGCATGTGGCACGTGCCAGAGGCATGTACTTCCATATGCCAATTGTGATTGTGTGTGAATTGACACCGTAGCAGTAAGAGGAAGAATGTGTGTCTGAGGGAAAGAAACAAAGGACTTTCACCCCAGAGACCGGGGCTCGTTTCCCGCGAGTCACGTTTGCTTTCCCCGTTCTTCTTTTCCTAAACCCAACCATTTCTTTTACGTTATTTTATATATTTTACGTCTATATTTACGTTATTTCATATATTTTACGTCTATATTTTACGTAAAATCTAACGTTAAAAGTTAGATTTTACGTCTTACGGTGAAGGACATGCCACTTCCGGTGGCACATGCCAGGACATGCCATTTCCGGCTGCCACATGCCACTTAAAAATCAAACTCCTACTGAAAATGTGTCTTAGGCATCGTACTACAATCTGTTGCTTCACAACACAAACATGTAACAGAAAAAAACATTCTAAAATCAATATAAAAACAACATAAAAACATAAACATAACATCAACAAAACATCTTAGGACATAAATGAAGGACACATATGACTGTACCGACAATACGACACCTTAAATAGTAACTGTAATAACTAAAGTGCAGAAAGTGCCGGTGTATTTATTGGACGCTTGCTCTGTTGTGCTACGATTTACTGTTGGAGTTTAGCAGCTTGATAGACGTTGGGATAAACAATAATTTAAAAAAAAACATTTTTGAGATTGCTGCTACTGCTGTGATGCCAGTACAGCGTGTGCTTTCTGAGCTTGACTACAGTCCACATAACACACTGTGTACTATGAACGCCTTCTCTCACATGATATATTTGATTGTTTATCTTCTGCAGCGACTCACTAAAGGACCAGGTCGGCGTCGCTGGGACCTGCTGCCCAGTTGCAGGACAAATGATGAACTCCAAATGCAACGTGCCATCCAAAGAAAACAAGACAAACAGACCTTGATCCAGTACAGAGTGTGTAATACTTCATGGAAATAGCGACCTTGTTTAATGTTGATGATGTAACGTCAAGCACTGACAGTCAGGCGGAGTGTGTAAATAAAAACATATGCAGAGACTGCATGGAGTTCAGTCTCTCAAATTACAGTGAAACTGGGGAGTTGCAGTGAATGGATGATATTGCATAGCCAACTGTTAGCTAGCAGCTGGATTAAACACAGTTAAAATGCTGACAGCTAAACGGTGTAAAGTATGACTGTATTTCACCAGGATGTAAAAACAGTCTGCAGCTAAAGACACAAACTAGCACTTGGTCATTGCTGTTGTCGGAAAAACAACACAGACGTGACTAAATGGTGCGTTTACTTGAAACTGGTAAACCTTGTGGTGCATTTAAAGTTATTGTAAAATACCCTTTTTCAGTTTTTTTTGTTGTTTAACAGCAATTTACTGGTTACAGAAGTTATTATTGTTAAATAAATCATTGAAATTCCACCCTTTTTTGTGCTGATCCGAAAATGTATCCGAAACGTGACTAAAAATGGCAATCCGCTTCGAACCGTGAGTTTTGTGATTTCTTGCGCCTGTTGCATATATATATATATATATATATATATATATATAATATATATATATATATATATATATTATTAGGGCTGTCAGCATTAACGCGTTAATTGCGATGCGATTAAGGGCCGAGCATAGCGCGTATTATTTTTTTATTGCATGCCTCATAACACATCCTGCTGCTGCAGGATTAGCACCGCGGATTTCGGTGCCTCATTCCGGTGCCACTGAGATGCCTGCGCTTCTCTCTGATGCTCTGAAACGGACGTTACAGCCAACAGAAACATTGCTGCACGTGACGCTAGTTAACACTACACTTGATAGCTGCTAACGTTAGCCTATTTTATTTATTTATTTGTTTATTTAACAGGGACCATACAAGCAAACATAGTTACAATACAAAGCCTGTAACTGATGCGCAGCATATAGAGTTTATAGCTAATGCTAATTCTCAACTCTTGTCTAGTAGCTGGATTAAACATGGTTACAATGCTGACAGCTAATGCTAAACGGTGTAAAGTTTGTCTGTATTTCACTGTAGAGGATTCCGACACCGGGATGTAACAATCTGCAGCTGCTGTTGTCGGAAAAACACAGACAGTGTGTTCAATGAAACTGGTAACCTACAGCCTCGTGGTGCATTCAAAATGATTGTAAAATTAACTTTTCCCATCTGGTGGTTGTTTTTGTCATTCAACAGCTATTTACTAGTGAAATAAGTTATTGTTATAGTTATTACATTATTAGTTATTAAATCATTTAATTTTGACCATATGGCCTTAGCAATAAACAAGCCGTTCTTTAATGTCGCCAACTGTTGTTTAGTACCCTTCTTTTTTCTTAAAAAGTATCGGTTCAGGCACCGTTAAGGCACTGGTACCATTTTAAAAGTACCGCTTTAACACCGGTATCCAAACCGAACAATACCCAACCCTAATATTGACTCTAGATTCAAATGTGTGACTAGATTCACACATTTTTCTTTTGTTTACAGTAAATAAATAAATAATAAACAAATACAAATCTTAAAATCAAGTTCATAAAGTCACTTTCTTTGCAGTCATTTGATTCCCAATCAAGATACACTGGTAAGAACTGCTTTCCATTGTTAATATGTACTTAAAAACAGTTCTGAAATGCAAATCAAATTTTAATTATGTGATAAAACATGCGATTAATCGCGATTAACTATAGAAATTCAGCGATTAATCGCGATTAAATTTCTTTTATCGTTTGACAGCCCTAATATGTATATATATATATATATACATGCCATACATGATGTTGCACACACACACACTGATGATCAGCTGTTCATCAGTGTGTTGCATTTATATATTATATGCATATATATATATATATATATATATATATATATATATATATATATATATATATATATATATATATATATATATATATATATATAAATGCAACATCATCCGTGCACTGCAAGGGTGATTTCACGTATGCCATCTGTCCCCTATGGCCTTTTTTGACTTGTGACAGTGGTAAAGTTTGATGCAAGCACAGTAAAAATGAGTGGCAGCTTTAGGGATGCAACACCTACACACCTTTAGGTCAAGGATTCTTTTTTTCCTCGTGGCTTGGTGCAGAACTCTGTATTCTCTGTTCTGCTCCAGCTTAAACTCCTACAAATATATACCCGGTAGACTAAGTGACAACTGGACAAAACACAAACGTGTGCAGCCAAACAGCAGTGACAACCTCAACAATCCTCTGTGAAAACTGGATGCAGAAAGAAAAAAAAATTGCTTACTAGATACTGGGAACAGAATGATAGTAGGAGCATGGCAACCGACACACAAGCTAACACAAAACCTGGACACTTCTAGGTTACATATCAATTCTTCTCTCCTATCTAAAGATGATACAGTCGCTGTGTTACTTGCATCTTGTGCAATGGCAGAGGGGTCATTGAGATTAAATGGCAGCCTCAGAACTGCCTCTTAGTTGATGAGGCCTGTCAACACAGTGGTGTTGAGAGTGAGGGATTGTACTGAAATAGAAACACAAGTGTGTCACATCCCCTCAGCCTGCCAACAAACACTATGGCGCCGTAGTGTGGAGTCAGGGCAGATGTTCCTCCAGCATATATACTTTACAGCAGTGCTGGATATACGTAGGTGCTCAGTAAGATTAAGTGGTTCATTAAAATGGAAGTATTCTGGTTAAGGGGCTTGATTGGCTGGCGGGAGGGGCGTGACAACAACAACAGAGGGTGATGCAAGGGTGTGTGAGAGGAGTTTGTTAATTGGCATAGGGCTTGCTGTCTGTCGTAGCGAGAACAGAGAGAAGCTCCAGAAATGCAATGTGTATAACGCTATTGCTGTCAATGCGCTTTCATAAGAATACTGTTGAACTTGTGAAACTCCTGGGGGGGTTATGGACATGTTACATTGTTGGCTTTTTTTGGCTTAACCAAAACACATTTTCATGTGTTTCATTAATTTCTGTCAAACCCGTGCAAATTTAAAGAAACAATTACGCTATGAGATAGTAGAAGAAAATAGCTTAATTCAGCAGAGACATGCGATTGGTTCAAAATCTGGGGCCCAGTTCCGATATACGTTGAGAAGGTCAAGCTCCCTCCGCAGTGTTAAAAGATGGTCATTTCTCCCGCACCTTTTGCTGTGTCAGCCAGATGTCAACATATAACTCCCCCAGACATAATTATGTTGCTCAGTCAAGCATTGAAGGGCACCCGGACACCTTCTAGACAGTCGGGATGCACATATGTTACTGTGTGTTTGCGTGTGTGTGTGTGTGTGTGTGTGTGTGTGTGTGTGTGAGGAGAGGTTGAACACTAAAGGGTTAACAGGGGCTGCAGGACGCCTAGGAGGTCCTCAGGGTTACTGCACCAAATTATCAATATTTTTGAGAAAGGTTTTTTCAAAAACTACAATGTCTTAACATGAATCCAACATATTATTAGCAAATCTAAATCAGCCTATTTGTGAGAAGAAGAAAAAACTGATAATAGGCTAACTGGCCTATAGGTAAGATAGTCACTAAGGTAGCCATCTACAGATATAATTCATCCTAAGGATTCTCCGTGCCACATGTACTGTATGTTTAACATTAAAACATGATTTATAAAATCATGCCAACAATTATTATTTTAATAGTTTAGTATTCTATGCACTAAAATGGTATGTATTAAGGCTTTATGCTGCCCACACGTTATTCATTATGCAACTTCATTTTATACAATATATGTAGTATTCCATTTGCAAAGAAAGCAAGGGAATGGTCATAGTCATGATTTCAAAAGGCTATGACCAAAGTCAGTGGGCTTCATCCTCTGAGGACCAAGAATATCGGTCCAAACTTTTCCTGGCAATCCATCCAAAGGTTGTTGAGATATTTCAGTCTGGATGTGGAACTGATGACTGACAGACCAATATTGCTATCCATAATACAATGAATTGCCTGATGTAGGCTTGTTGATTTGTTTTCTATGCTTGCAATTGTATCATCATCATCATCATCTCATTCAATCAGTTTCAACCTCCAGCATGAACTGCCTTTTCTGAAATGCATGCATGGATGGGAACAATGCCCTCTTTAATGCTGTAATTTATATACAGACTGATCATCTAATTCATATTTCTAAACCACATCGCAAAGTAACCTATGGTCATATATTGGTCCGTCACCACAATGTCCAAAAACATGAGTGTTTTAATTTAAAACAATAACCTTCAAATTAAAACCTGCGATAGTATGTGTGCATATGACTCCCCAGCTTCCTTGACATTTAGATTCTAAAATTGAAAGTGCAGTTTTATTGCTACCAGATGTTATCAATGGAGCCAAAACAAGAGAAAGGGCAACGCCTGGATTGGTGACATTTTCTTTCAAACTAGCCAAAGTTGATTAAAGAAGGGCCCATTTCCTGCTGATAGCACTGCTGTTAAAAATATAAATGGAGTGCTCCATTTAATTGAATTAGCACCTGGAAAACAAATGTTTTATGATTTCCGCCACACATAGGTGTTTCTATAATGCATACAAATGATTACGATAAAAGTTCATATTCTCACATTCCAAAGTATAGTACAAATTAAAGGAATCCAACATGTTTAACTGCAGTTACATATACAACGCCATAGAGACATACAGCCTGTTCTCATGAAGCATATGTTTGAAAAGCTACGAAAAGTTAAGCACTGTAATTTCTGATTTCTAATGTTATTTTTGCCGTAATCACTACTTTGACTTTCAGCCAGGAAATGCATGTTCCTTGGGAGTGTTTTACTCCAAACCACGATCCTTTTCCTAAACTTAACTAGTCGTTTTGGTGACTAATCTTAAAGTGCTCATATTATGCTTTTTGGCTTTTTCTCTTTCCTTTATTGTGTTATATATCTTTTTTATTCACGTTATAGGTTTACAAAGTGAAAAAGCTCAAAGTCCCCCCCAAAGGGACTTACCATCTCCAACAGAAAACACTGTTCACAAACTGCTCCAAACAGCTCTATTGTAGTCCAGCCTTTACTTCAGAGACAAACGTGGTCACTTTGGAACATATGTATATATACATATATATATATATATATATATATATATATATATATAGCTTGTTTTATGATTCATGAGGAGTATACCGTTTTTATTGTATTAATAAATGGCACTTTTTTAAAGTATTTAATATGTCAACTCTCACTGATTCTAGCTTACTCATTACATGGTGTTAGTAGTTTGAAGGAGTTGGAGTTGCTATACACATTCAGGGGAGAGCAAGGACGGGTGGTATTTGTGATCTTATGTGGTGGGCCGGTCTGGGCCAAAATGCCAGGTGCGATTTTTGGTCCCAGTCTGTCCCTGTCAGTCACTGTGGCTTTTCCAAACTGAAGTTGATCAAGTCATACCTGAGGTCACCATGTCCCAGGAACGGATCACTGGCCTTGCCGTCATCAAAATCAATCACCCAATAGGGGAGCAGATTTCATACGATGACATCATTGATGATTTTGCATCAAGGGAAGGCCAGAAAGGTCAGGTTTTAGTTTGAGTTTATGTTTTCTGTTCTTAGTGCTATAGTGTAATAATTAGATTCTCTTCAGTGTGTCTTCACATTTGTGTGATGAAGGATTTGTGATATTTAGAATATTTCTATATTTTATTTATATATTCTTAATATTTTATATTATTGTTACTCTCTGCTCTTGTTAA
The DNA here is from genome assembly GCF_010015445.1 of Perca fluviatilis. Lineage (NCBI taxonomy): Eukaryota > Metazoa > Chordata > Actinopteri > Perciformes > Percidae > Perca > Perca fluviatilis. The sequence goes on from NC_053127.1 coordinate 33,757,169, forward strand.
ATTTTTTATGATTGTATATATTGTTGGCACATTTATGTATATAGTGTATATTTATTTTAAGTTCTGATAACCTATACTGTCATATTTTGTGCAGAATTGTGTTCATTGCAACTTAAAAAGTGTGTTTCCTGTTGTAATTGCAATAGTTAAATAATAATAGTTCAATTAAGTGTGTTTTTCAAATGCTCTAATGAAGGATTTGTGCAATTGAGAAATATAATTTTCTCAATTGGGGGGGCGCTCGAAGGGGGTCTCGCCCTGGGTGTAATTCAATGTAGAACCGCCCCTGGTCAGGGCACGCCCTCATGCTCTGCTTCTGACTGGCTAGTAGTCCTTACCTAGGTACTGGGCATGTGTGTCTCCCAACAAAGATGGAACAGAAGTGAGATGTCTCACTCTGTAGCTAAAACCGAGACTCAACATACAGGGTGAAAAGAGGAGCTGCAGCAATGTGCAGTACAACAACAATATGGTGTTCTTTGAAAATTAAACCACATAAACCTATTCTGGTACAACCTCTAAATACAATTATGAACCTGAAAATGAGCATAATATGAGCACTTTAACTTTCGTCGCTGCATAACGCTCACTTTTTCTTGCCTAAACTCTGTACCCAGCTCACACTCACCTATTCTCGGGTAACTGAACCACCAACTACAGCTGACCTGATGGAGCACCATGTGGAGCACCGTAGCTGGCATCACAGAGCTCTGTAGCGGCTAAACACATATACTAACTGCTGCTGATATGGCCGAGCTGTGACGGAGGTCTGTAGCCGCGTCATGTAGCACGGAGCTCTGTATTATTATTATTATTATTATTATTATTATTATTATTATTATTATTATTTTAAAACAGATGTTTTAGGCTTTTAACTGGTGTCTCTACAATGCACCATCAGAAAATCTTCAATTTCTAGATTTCTTTTCCTAGATTTTCCTAGAAATAACTTCAAATGACATTTCATTTTCAAAAATGTAAATCAACACCAGCTTATCCAACTGTTACACCTCAAGACCTTCACTGTTTAAATGTATTTCCTTAACAAGGCAAGTGTAAACATGCTATACCCTTAAAATGATGCCATCCTCCTTGAGGCAGGGCAGTAAAAAATGTTATGCTTCATCCATAAGGTCATTCAGTGTCATTTTGTGTACATCCACACGTTTTCTAAGATATTTCCCTTTCCATGTGATTCTATGAATGAATACACAAGAAAAGGAATGCTGTAGTACTTCCTGTGTGCCAAGACTGTTTTATAATTTTAAAAGGGTCACAAAACACTTATAGCATCATTCTCCTTTTAAAGTTTTGCTAAAAATACATTGAATCATTAGTCGAAGAGATACTGTGTGTTAAATGTCTATTAAGAAATAATAAATAAACATTTACACAAGAGCCCCATCCATTCCATTGTGACTGCAGAAACTAACCGAACTCCGTGTAGGGGAGGCTGTGGCTCAGGTGGTAGAGCGGTTACCTGTCAATTGGAAGGTTGGTGGTTCTATCCCTATCCCTGTAGTCCCATGTCGAAGTGTCCTTGGGCAAGACACTGAACCCAGAGTTGCCCCCGTTGCTGCGCCTGATGAGCAGGTGGCACCTTGTACAGCAGCCTTAGTTACTGTGTGTGAATGGTGAATGGTTCCTGTACTATGTAAAAGTGCTTTGAGTAGTCGTTAATATGAGTAATATTGAGTAGCGCTATATAAAATCAGTCCATTACATGTATGTAACCTTTTGGCTCTTCAACAGGGCACATGCCTGTGCAAGAAAAAGTTTTCAAGATCCAATGTATAATGCCTGGAGCAGAAACCAGGTCTACACTGTTTAAAATTCTATTGATACCTGCACCCACACTACCATTCTCCTTTTCACGTCTGCCCTGTTTACCAGATATATTCTCTCCATCTAGCTGGTGTAAGCCATCAGTGTAACACGTATGTAATGTGTAATCTGTGCTCAAAGGTCAAGTTTTATGCCTGATATGAGATACGAATATTATCAGTTTGCAGATGCAGTGAATAATGGAGATGCCTAAGCTAAAATCAATGTATTTTCAATATGTACGTACTGCAACTATGTAGCATCTCTCTTTGTATTTAACAATGTGCCATTCCTCAGCTTCACAGATGTAGCTCATCTTTAGAGGGTCAGTTCACCAACATCAGTTGAAGTGAGTGGTAGCTTAGCAGATAGTTTTGGTTTAATTGTGTCAGGGTGGATGGAGGTGAATGGTAAATATGTTTGTGGCGCTCAAAGCATTCCCAAAATTCAATTTAAAGCCAAAAAACTAATATCATCGAGCCCAGTTTCCCAAGAAATTATGTTCATACTGAACAATTTCACAGCACATTATTTACATCCAATGCCAATGTTCAGTCACTTTATGTAGCAGGACATGGAGGTTGGGCGGTGGATGGGCGTAGGCACAGCTGATGTTAATGTAGAAGATGTCACAGAACAAATACTATAAGTATGTAAAACAACGCACGGACGAATCCCCTTCTTAATAATACTGGCACATCTGAAATGTGAACAGTATATACAGTAAACAAATACATTTACTGATGAGGCTTTTTCACAAGGGAAGCAAGGGAGGGGGATTGTCAGGTGGCTTCCTACCCCTGGGATGGTGTTTGTCGAAATGTAGTATCAAATGAATCCTCATGAAGCGTCATGAACCATTTTTTTTATTTTCTGAGCTCACTAGATGGCGCTCTCTGTTCAACAAAGGGGTTAAAGCACACTGAACTGTCATTCCTTGAGAATTTTTCTTTTAAACCAAGAACGCCATCTAGTGGGCTCAGAAAATAAAGAAAATGGTTCATGAAGCTTCATGAGGCCTCATTTGCCCATCTCTGTCAAATGGCCGGAAACTTTATGAAGTGTCTGAATTATGTATCAAAGCATATGATGACATTTTCTGATATGGTTACTGTGTTACTATAATTTTGTGTTTTACAGTAAAAAGTATTCAAGCAAAGTGTTACCAAATAAGAATAAGACTAACACGAAAAAGATCAACAGTCTAACTCGTGTCATTCTGCTGAAGAGAAAGAACTAAACTGTGTGGTACTTTTCTAATAACTCACCATGATAACAACCTTTGACACTAAGAGGCTTCATCTTAGGTCACTGATATTAACGTCACTAATAATTATTACCTTGCAGTAGCTTTCTGTGGCTTTAAAAGGCGACTTGGCGGCCTTAAATTATGTGGTAGGAAAGGTTCTGCAGCAGTGGCCACAGCTACGCCTTCTCTTTAGCTCTCTCCCTAATCACAGAGACCTTGGACAGTGGAGTGTAGCAATGCTCATCTTTAACAAGCTCCAACTGTAACATTTGCAGCTTCCCACTTAAAAAGACTTGTCATGAAATATATTCTCCCAGACATGTTGGAAACAAAACATATCTCATTGCATTATCGCTACTAAAACATAATGTGACAACATTAAGTATTTTGTTTCAGTTGCATGGCATATGCTTAGATATGCACGCACGCGCACGCACACATGCACACACACACATAGAATGGAGGGAGTGTTGGAACGCTTGTTATAAAATTGCCAAGCTGGAGAGAAGACAAAGTCAAAGCAGCCAGTTTGATCAGAATCCACTGTACAGTACACATTATTTACACAGCACCACCTCTTTTTGCTGTTCCTAATAACACAGCCCAGATTTGCAGGGAAATGCCAAATGTTCACTAAGGATGCGTAGGACGTTCCTAACTGCCTTAATTTCATCTTATGTTATTGGTATAGGCTTTACATAAAGAATAGGCTAACCCATGATGGAAATGTATACTGACTGCAGCTTGTGATTGGCAGTCAGTACTGTAAAACACAGACATCAGCCCAGGAACATCCTTACAAACAGTCCGGGACCTGAAAAAAGACCAGATATATATATGTGTGTAGGGCTGATAAACTGGGGGGAACTTTTACTACATCATGTAATTAAATTCTTCCGGTGCAAAATAAAGATAAGGATTCCATTAGCCCCTTAAAACATTCTGGGATAATGAATGTATGTGGTTGATGGAGTACCTCATGTGGGACAGGTGGGATTTACTCCCAGGCTTGACTCGGCAGTGCGGGAGTGCGGCAGGCAGGCACCGCACCCAACCACAGGAGCCTGGCGACAACATTTGATGCACCATTGGCACCGGAGGCAAATGAGATTACGGCACGGGGAATGGAATTGACTCTCTCCTTGACAGATTTACAGATCCCCACTGGATAGAACACAGGCCAAAAAAGGTTGTAAAACCCATCATCTGTGGGGTGAATTACACACGGCTTGGAACAACTTGTTTGGTTTAGGAAATCCACACACGGGCCTCTTTTGATTTACTTGCACCCCCACACCTCAGCCGCCCGCCCACCTCCTTCCTCCTCAGCCATCCTGGTGGGAGTGTGCATGGCTGGCAGTGTTTGGCCTAAGCTGGGGTTCAGCTTCTCATCGTTTGTTAAATCTCTGTCCTTGGCCTTTGATCTGTTGGCCGCTTGCAGTGGAATAATCCCACCCTGTATTAATAACTGCCCATCACAAGCGTTGTAAGACCATCCGTGTCTCTGTTGGCCGAATAGATACAATCTGAATATGAGCATCTCACACCGCTGGCGGCTCTCTGTCCCTAAGCAATAACATGCGGAGGTCAAATAAAGCTGCACAGTCGATTCCACAATAAAAATGTCTGCTCTCCACTTTGGGAATTCTTAGACAACCTATAAAGACAACAATATTAAATATTTAACTATCCCTCGCCTCATGTTGCCGTCAATCCATCACCTTGATCTGTATGATATAGATACACCCCTCCGCACTGCTGCACACTGTGTATTAAAACCATCTGATGTGTCTGTAGAGAAGAAGCTGAACTCCATGCACCCCCAGCCAGGCAACCCAACATTTCCACTCACAATTCTCTCTCAGCAGTGAGCTTCGCCCCAAATGATTTCTGCTGCATTCACAGCCCAGTCAGTCAGTGCGGATCATATAGAGTCAAGATGTTGTACATAGTATAGCAGATTTGTGGTTGTGGGATGATATGGCCTCGCATTGCCAGACCTTCCTCCACAGCGCTGCTGCTATTGGCATTTCTTTAAACCAATCACAATTGTCTTGGGCGATGCTAAGCGCCTCGGGAAGGAACTTGTTTTGGTGGAACATGTGTACGTTCAAAAGTAGTTTTAGTCGTGCAACAGAAAACTCAGATTGGACAGATAGTCTAGCTAGCTGTCTGGATTTACCCTGCAGAGATCTGAGGAGCAGTTAACCATAGTCCTCACAAATCCACGAAATTGAGGGACATCCGGCGAAATTCTCGGCAGCACCTAAACAATTCGATATAGACTAGGGATGATATGTCTTTGAGGAGCTGAAATACATTCTGTATGCTCAGGCTGACTGGAAGAAAACCACTCATCTCAAAGCTACCTTGATGGTTACAGAAATGACAAAATCTTACATTGATCATCCGATAAAATTAAAATTAAAAAGTCATATTAATAGAATTAACTGAGCCAAATGCGACAAACATCCTGGAGACATCCAGGAGAGTACGGTTCATGGCATTGATTAAAACATGTTTCACCTCAGTTTGTTCAAACCAACTGAATGCTTAAAGGAGTGTGAGGTTTGTCATCAAGGGTAATGTGGGGGGCGGGGGGGGGGCACAGAGGAAGCAGCAGCAGTGGTAATCAACAAAACAATGACAGATTGTTGTCATCGTCAATGACTATGGGATTCATTATCATTCACAGAATGCATAATTCATATGCATATGCTCATTACAAGTATATTCCAATAAAATACCCTTCATTCAGGAGATTTCCAACAAAGGGCCACATGCTTTCTGAAATGTTGTCTTGCCTTTTTATATATCATGGAATAAAATCAACTCATTAAATACGCCACTGGGCAGCTCTGCATGCTGGCAACTTCACTGCAAAAGCTAATGTGTGTAAATCAGTATGATAATCTTATATTTAGAGTTAAAAGCTAATCTGGACCTGATTTGACTATGTGTTGGACTATCTAAAAAATAAATGTCACTTGTCTTGTCTTCATTAGAAGAAGAACTTGTCTAATTGTTATTTTTAGCCAGATACAAAAGATGATCCTCTAGTATGCTTCAACATGTATCTCAAGCCCTGAACTTTAAAGACAAAAAAAGTCTCATATAGTGTTTTGGCTTGGATGAGGTTATATTTCCAACTTGTTCTTTAGACGAAATGTCATTGTTTTCAAGGTTTAGTCTTGTTAATTTTTTTTTTTTTTCAATCTGTGCCATTCAGTAACAAAAGTGCTTCTGATGGTTTAAACAATGAACAAAACCAGTCTCATTAGACTCTCTCTCTCTCTCTCTCTCTCTCTCTCTCTCTCTCTCTCTCTCTCTCTCTCTCTATCTCTCTCTCATTAGACCTAACACCCTTTGGTCATAAACCAAATTATTGGACAAATACACAGTTTGACTTGATGATGATACCAGATGAAAAGTCAGACGATCACCAAAGCCATTAGGATTCCTCCTCTGAAGAAAAAGATAGAAGATGAACCTTTGTTGATCCCCAGAGGAGGCCTTTGGATGTAGAGCATTAGCACAGACACACAGAGAAAGTAAAAAAATACAGAGACAAAAATCGCAAGTTAAAGTGCTGGTTTGTATAGTTAAGTATGTCTGTACTAAATTGCATGGCAACAGTTACAACACAAATGGCAGTCTGGACAATACATGGTGGACTGGCGGGCTGGCTCAGCGTTAGCATGGCTCAGTGTTGGCATGGCTCAGCGTTAGCATGGCTCACTGTTAGCATGGCTCACTGTTAGCATGGCTCAGTGTTAGCATGGTCCAGTGGTCCAGCCCACTCCTCAGCCCACAGTGCCCAAGCCTCAGTCTGGATAAAACTACTGCATCTCTTCTCTTACATCTATAATCACATATTTCTTTCTCTACCATTCTTTGTACTGAATAATAAATTCTCCCCTTCTTTTCATAATCCCATGAATTTTGCCACATTTCTTTTACTGACCTATTAATTATTTCAGTGTAGTCTGGTGACCCATACTGCACATTAATTTGAACTCTTTCCTCCTGCACTGCTTTCTTTGCCTCCTCATCTGCCTCCTCATTACCTTCCACACCCACATAAACCCCGCCTCATACCCTGCTTTATGAATTCTATACAACACCTGCATAATCTCCATAAGCACATCAGCCTGGACTTAGTTTTGGTACCTTTAATTGTAATTTCACTTCACTTCTGGTTACACACGTAACGCTGAACGCAACGTTCGTAAAGTTTACAAAAAACTCACCACGGCCTCAGTTTGTTTATGTTTAGGAACCAAAAGTGCTTAGTCACCTTTAGAAAAAGATCACGGCTTGGGTTCAACTCAGAAGTTACTTCATAGATGGAACGTGACATCCGTTAAGTTAAAAAAAACAACAACTCTCTAACCCATTTACTTTTAGTTTCAAATGGGACTTGAACGCCGCTCTCCCAGGTAAAGATCCTGTGTTTGTTTGACCCATCCACCATCATCTTACTTCCTGCTTTGCTCTCATCATAACTCACCACTTGAAACCTTCTGGGAGTGTTTTTCGGGGAGGACAGTCTCCTTATTTAAAGAGGTGCTATGCAGTTTTGGCCATTTCTTTGCTGTTTTCTCGCTTTTTGCTGGCAGGTTTCTCTATAGAGCTCCCCCTACAGGTTTCTCTATAAACAGTCCCTCCATAAAATTGCATAAATATCCCGCATATTCAATCGCATTTTTTAAGAAAACGTGCTGCATAATCAAGGATTTTTGCAATGCTTTCCTAGCTTTCTGCTTCTTTTTTGCCGGCTCAGCCATGACGATAGTGTGAAAAACTCCATCGCTACCTTGTTAGCCGGTTCCTGAATGGGCGTATGTGTGCAGTGCCAAAAAGTGATATAACCATTCCAATGATTCCGAAGCTGTTCAGTTAAGGTAAATTAAGCTAAAAAAAACCTGCATAGTTCCCCTTTAAAGAAATCTCATCAAGTGAACTCCACTGGAAGCCAAATTTGCTCATTTTAACCATTACAACGTGGCTTTTAAAAATGTATTTACTCTAACGGGGCATTGCAGCGTTAAGTTGAACAGAATTACTGTCAGGTTTTGAGTGCATTTCACTCAGCTTTCTTTACACCAAAGGAAAGCACGGTGCTGAGAGAGATCCAGTAATGGTGAGTTTAGTTCCTCTGTGGAGAGTTTGCTCAAGCTGTTACAGTTCACGCTAGAGCCGCTGCTCCTCTCTTCTGCAGTCTCTTAATAGTCTTCACATCACTGCCTGAAAATAGTGAGGGCAGCCAAGTCTACATTTTCATAGTGTCGTCTAATGTGTCTTTTCTGCGTTTGTTTTTCCTTTTTTTCTCACCATTTTTCATCTGCCCTTAGCTTCTTAGAAGATCTTTTCTTCCTGTCTCAGAGAGGATTTTGCTTCTGAGGTCAAAGGTTTTCTCTTTATCTTTTCTTAAGAGATAGTTGTCGTAGAAGTGGTGCTCAGGTTGCAAGCAGTTTTCAGTCCTTCAACCAGCTGCCATCGCCACAAATCTTGACAGATTTAACTCCATTTACAGAACAGCGCTGACTTCAGGTGTTATGCTGTTAAGTGATATGGCAGAGTTTCTGCAACATTCAGCCACACTTTGTAAAGGCTGAATAGAATCATCCTGTTTGTTTACAGTGATCGTGTGGTCAATTTAAAATGCCGTAAGGGGCCACTAAACTAATATCAGATCTAGGGCCCTATCTTGCACTCAGCGCAATTGCCTTTGTACACCGACGCATGTATCATTCCTATTTTGCACCTGACGCACAGCAGACTTTTCCCTCCACAGACGCACGTCGGTAAATTAGGGAATGTATTTGCACTCCCGGGGGCGGTTCAGCAAAAAGAGGAGGTGTGTTCAGGCGCAAACGTTCCCTGGTGCTATTTTGCAGTTTCAGAAAACAATTTTATAAATTCAGTGGCGCTAGTCTAAAGTCAGTAGCGCGTTATTCAGATGCTATTTTAGGGCGCATGCTTGGCCATAATGTAGCGTGTGCGCAACACGCGCATACACTTCTCTCATCTACAGCAGTTCCCATTTTTGAAAACCATACATAATTACAAAGAAAAATATTACTGAAAATGCGCTTCATGTGTTTGGATAGATCAGGAGGCACTTACAGTACAGTAAAGGTCCCAGCATTCTTTGTGGCTTGTTGTGTTTTACACAACATTTCCATGAATCATGGGTGTGTTGATGACATAAATGAGGAAATATTAGAGGACTTAAGGAGATGTGATGTTGAACTACGGCGGGATCTGGTCCGGGAGTAATGCGCGATGCGCTCCTGGTAGAGCGGGTGGACGGAGATGGAGTGGGGGAAGAAGGAAGGGGCACAACAGGGGCAGGTGGTGCGTTTGGAGGCCCACGCGCTCCATGGCTGCAGCAATCCTCTCCAGACTTGAGGAGATGCGCCCGAGGGGCCGCAGCAACATCGCCACTTCGGTCAAGACGGGCATTTATTACTTGCGCATCTCGCATCGGCAGCTCCCGCTGGCGTGCGCCAGCCAAATCCGCCGTCATAATAGCAATCCGCCATGGAACAAGCGCCCTGCTCTTAAAGGGAATGTGAGATGACGCTCTGATTGGTTTATTGCACGTTACGCCCAAACCACACCTAGCTACTTCAGACCAACCCATTTTAGATTTGCGTCGGGCGCAAGAGTCATTTATCCCGCCGGTAAAATAGCAACAGCGGCCAAGATCCGCCCACAAAGCTACTTGCGTTTTGCGTTTCATACTTGCGTTTCAGATCGTTAAAATAGGGCCCATTATGTGTGACAAAATTAAGTCATAATTGGATAGTTTTTATGAACACATAATGAATGAAAGTTTTGTGATCACATAAAAACAAATCCATAGAGTTAAGACTTCAAAGTTTGTACTTATCAGCAGACATTAACAATAGGCACAACACACCTCTCAGCTCTTTCAAATTGAAAAGTGATGCCAAAGTACCGTCCTGCATCAACAGAGCTGCTACCAATCTACCAATTTCCTGCCATAACTTCATTGATCCAGGGCTCTCCAGCTGAACATGAACTCAACATTTTACCTCCATTCCTAAATTGATCTGAACCGCAGAGCTGTCAGCTGTTGGCAATCACCTTCCATCTGAAGGTATTCACGCATAAACAACACAAACACATCCCCCTATGATAATGGCACTGGTGATTGCTTAGCAAAAGCTCTATTAAAGCACAATCTAACCTTTTTCAAAGCGGGAGCTTTGAGTAAAGTAATCAGATGGTGCATAATTACAAGGTTTGCATCGACAGGGGAAATGAACACTCAGCTCTCAGACAGCAATCTATGGAGGTAGGCATCGCACTCTCGGTGAAAATATGGATTCTTGCTGAGAACTTTTAAAGCCTATATATTGTTAGCATCATAAGAACTGCATTTCATGGTGGGAGGTAGCCGTAGTCACTGCCCTGATTGAAAAGCTGTCGGACTAATTGAGGCTTTGCTTTGGAATGGGCTGTGTCAGGATGGAGGGTGTCGGTCATGCACACAGGAGTCACGGATCGGAGACCAGAGAGAGACTTAGGGCCCTATTTTAATGATCTAAGCACACGGCGTGAAGCGCCTGGCGCAGGTGCGTTTAGGGCCTGTACGAATCCACATTTGCTAATGGCAGAAAAAAGGGTCCGTGGGCCGGGCGCATGGTTCAGAAGGGTTGTACTTAGTGTCTTAATTAATCATAGGTGTTTTCTGGGCGTAATATGCAATAAACCAATCAGAGATCATCTCCCATTCCCTTTAAAAGCCAGGCGCGTTTGGACCTTGGAGCATTGCTGTTAGGATGGAGGATTTGCTGAGCAGGAAGGAACTGATCTGCTTGTGCGTGAAGTGAAAGCGCCAGTAACCATAATAACATGTAATATGAAATATATAGATATACACAATAATACTATTTCACATTGTAATATTTTTATTTGTAATCTTTTGCGTGTTTGTGTGATGCTGCACTTCCCTGTGTGTAACAAGCATAGTGTGTGCACTCTGTGCACAAGCCTAGGCACATTTTACTAATGCTCTGTTAAAATAAGAATGAAATGCTGCGTTATTGACTTTAGACCAGGTTTTTGTTGGTCAATGGTGCGATCACTTCCCGCTGCCTCAAGATAGCAATACGCCCAGAATGCACCTGAACACACCTCCCTGTAAGACCAGCACGCCCAAAGGGCGCAAAGATGGGCGCAGGTGCATTTGCTATTTAAACGCTGGACTAGTCTTAAACTAGGAAAGACACTCACTCGGGCTTTGTGCTGCGCCGGGTGCAAGATAGGGCCCATTGTCTTAGAGCTTTCGTCTTAGCTAACAGGAGTGACTGCAACAAAGACACAAACAGTTCCACTTAAATATTCCTGACAGTGGCACTCATGTGTTTCAAGAATTAGGATCTGTTGGAAAACTCATTTCAACGGGCTTGAGAAAGAAAAGAGACTTTGTCACCATTCATATGCTCAGTTATTAAGTGCACATTGTGACCATTTCTTTAAAGAAATGTCCCCAGGTTTTGAAGGGAGAGAGTGCTACAAGCAATGAAGGGGCATTAGTGCTAGAAATAAGGCCAGGCTAATGAGGGTTAGTCAAATATCACTGCAGTCCTCTATAAAAGACCTTGGTATGAAGGTTTGAAGGTGCAATGTTCCCTTGGGATATTTCTGTCAAATACACACATGGAGATGGAAAATGAGGTTGCCACCATTGGGATGAATTAGGCCATCTTAGACGTGAATTACGAATTGGAGAAGAAGTATTTTGACCTGCAGAGAGAACTCGCTGTCTTGGTTCCACTCAGAACCTGAATCAGTAGCAGCTATTCTGCTATTCTACATTGGTGATTCAAACTAGAGCTGCAGTGCTTCACTGTACTGCATCTTACCGTTTTTGAATTTCAAAACTATTCTCCAAACTTATTTTTTGAATGTCTGTCTGTTAGTGTCGGTTCTTTGAAGGGAAGTCTTTGTACTTGTATTTCTGCAATGAGACCTGATTTTACAGGACTATTTTCCATAGATTACATTAATCCACCACTTGTCAAAAGAATAGTTAGACTACTCATTTGAAAAATGTGTAATGCAAGTCTGTCATACCGTATGTTCTGCATGCAGTAGGTTGTTGCTGAATGCAGCAGAATACATAATTATGAAGTCAACATATGCTATATATTTGTTCAGTATTTGTGGTCTCTGTCTTGTAATGCAGAATGGATCAGGAATAATCCCTGTGCCTCTCTTCATTCTCACCTCCCTCCTTTATATTAATTAATTCAGCAAACAAGAACTTACTAGACAAACACAGACGGGCCTCTTTGTTAAATGGCAAATACTGTACCAGGGACTTGCACACATGCACAAAGTGCTGGATGTAAGAGCAAACCAAATCAATCTTCATTAGAAATGCCTTTTTGTGCCGAAAGTGGCATCTCAAGAGACCATCTTTAGATCCCTGCAAAGGAGAGAGAGCAGGTCTCTATGTTTAAAGTTCAAACAAAGCATCTGAGTCTCCACTGACCCCCCACACACACACACACACACTCACACACACACACACACACTGGATGCCACTATATTCTGATAAATCACAGAGCTTCCCAATGAGATGCTAACCTTGGGTTTGTGGAAAAGAAGGTACATGCTGATGTGCTGAGTTGTGCCGGTATGCTTATTGGAAAGCTGGAGTCAGGGCTGGGCTTTTTCACTGAGATAGCAAAATGGCTTCAGCTAAATATGAGAGGGATCAAGGCCTTAATGCTCACAGCATAAATGCTGGCACCACATTGCAGAATATATTGTGTCAAAAAGGTATGGCCTATCAACAACAATGCCAGTTGGTGTACGTTTCTGAGCAAACAGCAATAGAGCAAAGCAATGTTGGCAAATATTAAAATGTCGGGCTGACCCCAAATAGACGACTATTTGACGATCTGATCTATGAGCCTGATTCGACTGCCAATCTCAGAGTTGAGTCGTCGCAGTGGTGGAAAATGTGGTTATGAAACAAGGATCATTCCATTTAGGCTTTAAGGGGGTGCTGAATGTCTGATTTAACATAGAATTTCTTGGTCTCTCTCTCTCTCTCTCTCTCTCTCTCTCTTGTTGACTGCCCCTATACTTCCCTGTTTCTCTTCTGTCTGTGGATTGCTACAACAGGGTAAAATGGAGTAAGGGCTGGAATTCATGTTTAACACCACAAAAAGCAAGCAAACCAAACAAAGTGACGTGTTCTGTCTGTCTGTCTGTCAGTGTGTTTCCGCTCTGTTGTAGACCAATTATTACAACGTGTGGTGCCGGGCCCGTTTCAGCTCTTTTGCCTGTGTGAAAAAAAAAAAGGATGCCAATGTTGCAAATGATAAAGTAAAAAAACAACATAATTTGACGATCAGTCGATGCTAGACAAGACAAGAACAATCAGATTCAACAATGTAAATTCTTAGTCGGGAAATCTCAGTCTGCATCAACCGGAGTCAGTTCCAGGATAAAGCCCGACATGTCAGGCTTTGCCCCTCACCTTCTGCTCTCTGTGTGTCTCTCAAAATCCCCTTGCTTCAGGGAACAGCAACAACCTACGAGCCAGCAAGCTACACACTGAAAATGGCAAGTTTTAAAGAAAATATGGCCGTGCTGCAAGGCAGGCCAGCTTGGTACTTTATCGGGGAATATGTTTAGGTCATTTCCTCTCTGACTGGGACGTTTTGGGACTGATTGGTGGGATTGCTGTGGACAAAGTACACACAGCGATACCCTGGTAAGAACCATGTATCAGCTAATTTAAATAGCTCACGTTACTGTATTGTGTCAACAGTTAACTTCATTTAATATTGTAAGTGGCGTTTTCTTTTGCGGGGTGCAAATGTTCCGCTAGTCTCGCTTTGCCAGACCCTCCTCCACAGTGCTGTGGAGGAGGGTCTGGCTGGTCCACACAGCATTCCGGGATGGGAGTGAAAAATGTGCTATGGTTTATTGGTATTTCTTTAAACCAATCACCTTTATCTTGGGCGTCGCTAAGCTCCGTATGGTGCCGCTGCAACATAGCCTCGGGAAGGAACTTGTTGTGGTGGAACGTGTGCGAGTTCAAAAGTTATTTTTGACAGAAAACTCAGATTGGACAGATAGTCTAGCTAGCTGTCTGGATTTACCCTGCAGAGATCTGAGGAGCAGTTAACCATAGTCCTCACAAATCCACTGGAGTTTAGAATGCCAACACAAAGGAAGAGGAAGAAAACAGATATCGGCGAAAAGACATGCATCTGGCGGAATTTCCTGCGACGCCGGAGCAATCCTGGAAGTGGAACGTCGAGGATATATACTAATGTTCCACCAAAACAAGTTCCTTCCCGAGACTATTATGCAGAGCCCCCGTTGATGCATCCAGAGCTTAGCTTAGCCCAAGACGATTGCGATTGCGATTTTTCTCCTATTTCAGAATGCATCTGTGGTGCAGCCAGACTTTCTCCACAGCACTAGTGGAGATAGATCTGGCAATGACGTGATCTGACCCCCCTATTAATATTGTGAGGATTTGTACACACTTCCTCTTGAATATTTAGGCCTGGTGGTAAAACAAGACAAAATACTGCAGATTCTGTAGTGTTGAAACAGCAAAGTGGCTTGTGACACCATCCTCAGCTACAACACAACCCCCCTCCCCAATCCCACTACTAACAAGCTCCCTTACTGGAGTCCACCATATTACCCAGGGGCCACTGGGGTCAGCAGTGCCTGTCTTGCTCTATTGCCCGTTAATGATAAGCAGCCTCAAATATCTCCAGCAGGGAGAAATGTTACCCTTGCTTTTTCCTGCTTCTGCTCCAATTGATCTGGCGTCACAAGTTGGCAGGATGATAAGGTGGCTCGTTAAGCAGAAGAGGAATTAGGTCTGGGTGTGTCAGATAGGACAAAGTCGTGGCAGCCCCCAGCGTACCTGTGTGGTATACCATCGCATGACACCTGTGCTTTCAGAAGGAGCTGTGCTTGTTCCTGCCGGCCTGGAGAAATCTTTCCTCAGAGACAACTGAGACAAGGAGTGAGCAGTCATTGGGTATGTTGTGTCAACACATTCTCACTCTCCCATCGCGTAAAATATGGACGTTCGGTCATGTGCCTTTGGCGTTTGTTATTCATGCTTAAAGTCTCCTTTGGCGCCGGGACTCTTGATTTTGCTTTTGACGCTCTGGGTAGGGACGTGCTGACTGACATGCGGCACAAGAACTGGTCAGTAAGGTTTAGTAAAAGATGGTGGGTGGGGTTACGAAATGTACGTTTCAGTGACATGCGGGACTTGAACGGGACATGAACCCCGGTCTCCTGGGTGAAGGTCCTGTGTTGTTTGACCCATCCACAACCCCAACCTACCTCCTTACGCTGCATTTCGGTCTTTCATACTACTCTCTACCGTTGTCTCTGATAACACTACGTCATCTTACAGCGCAGCGGTCGAGCTGCTGCTCTGCCCAGTGCGTTCCATACTAAAGGGGGATTTTTGCGTCGTATCTGACGTTGAGAGCCACTGCCCAAGCTTCCGTATTTTACGAGTTGGTAGTAAGAACGGGTTGGTTGTTTGGAGAAAATTGAGCCCTGCAACTAAAGACACATATGCTTGAAAAAAGGGCACTTTCTGCATGAGAAAATATGCAGAATTGGTACAGGACGAACAGATTTACCATGAGGTAGTGGCATAATATCTTGCACTAATAAAACATATCTACTTCTCCAACTATGGTTCTTTCCCAGGGAACTCCAAAGGGTTAAAGGAGAAACAGAAATGTGGGATTATTACCAGGTTACAGCGCAGGTCACAGGTCTCCAGCATCCTCTGTAAGACTCACTGAACTCGATTTAGAGGATAGAGCGCTTTTCTGCAGGTACTATCGTTCAACAAGGCAACATCCATTATTTCTCCTCCTGCTGTTATTGGTAACATCAACTGTGTGGTATATACTCATCTGCTATCTCCCAAAACAGATACTGAAACTAATTATCTCAGCAATAAAAACATTACCAAGACTTCTATAGGTGCAACAATTGCCAGTCCAGTAGCACCACTGTGTTACCAGGAGTAAAATAAACAGACACAACGTTAATATTAACGAAGAAATGCCACAGTACCTCGCTAAGCAGCCTCCGCACAATATTTGGACAAGCATTATTCTGTTCACTTTTTGAGCTGCAGGGCCAGAGCTGCACCGTAAATACACTTGCTAGCCGTACTTGGCGGTAACCGCGACACACATACACTCCCGCAAGAGACAACGAGGTGGCCAGACAGCGAGGACAACAGTCTCAGAGTGCTGGTCCAGCTATCTGCCGTCAGATATGGACACAGAAGCAGGGGAAGGGCCAGCAGAGCCAGCCACTCTCACTCTGACAAGATGTCTGATGTCGGCCCAAGATGCACAACGGGTGAAAAGGCTCAAACTCTCAGCAGATGGGGGAAATCAATCTCTCACAGTGCAAAAGCTTCTTATAGAAAATCAGGTTTTACAGAAGTTGTATTGGTTAACCTACCAATTAATTCTATTATATATTTATTTATATAGTGCAAGTACACAGCATAGTATCACAATATTTTTCCGCTATACTTGTAATTATATATTGATACATACAATATTTTATACAGTTTAATCAATATTTAAATATAAAATACATATCTACGTTAAGTTTTTGGGAATATTAAAAATTTTTGAAGTTGGATAAAAGGTAATACATTGAAATATATGGCAGAATATAAAAAAAAAAAAAAATTATAAATAATATTAAATAAATAATAAAAAGAAATAATAATAAAGAAATAATAAAGAAATGGCGCAGAGGGGACTTGCACACTTGCACAATGTCTGCATATGAAAGAGGGGACGTCCATGAAGTGAAACTGTCTGTACCATTCAATAAATGTTTGTTTACAGCAAATACTAAGTTTCTCAAAAAATGATAATTCTACTGTATACAAACATTTCTTATACAAATATTAAGAAATGATCAGGCCTCTTCAATAGAGAATAAATACCTGCAAATCAGAAGTGACTTGACTGCATGCACTTATATCAAGGACTGAAGTGTTAGGACATATTTATCCAAGTTCAATTATAGAAAGTATACTCTTACATTTACATTTTAAAGATGTGCATACATTTTTAAGTTTATTTCTACGTTCTCTTTAGTTACTGAGAAATATGCAACATGTGTAGTGTGCCTTTCACTTCATGCAAACTCTCAGTTCCATTGTTACAATGCTGAATCATTAAACAGATGTCAGATGGGTTTTATCTTGTCTTTTCACCAATAAATATAAACTTTATGGGACTAAGATTGCAAAAGTTTTTTTTCCCCCACATACTCACTATCACACACACACACACACAGAAATGCCTGAATGCTTTTGAATGTGGACACAGTTATGAAGGACCTCAGGGCATCAGGCAGCTCAGAGTCCAGTCTCCACAAGTTTAGGAAGAAGTTTACTTAGAAGAAGAGACAGTCAGGTCAGGCTACTGAGTTCGGTAGGTTCGACACACAATGAATGGTAAGCTACAAAACCAACTTTTCTGTAGCAGAAAAAAAAAAAAAAAAAACTTTTGGTGGAGATAATTTTCTTCTTCAACTTTTGACTGTAACCATGGCTGTGGGCTCACCAAGATGTATACTAATGAAACCGTGCGTCTTAGGACAGACTGCTTTATTTTTCTTCCGGCACGCTGAGGCAGCCTCAGAGCATAATAAGGGGGGCTCTGTGGGGGCCTCAGTCCTCCCCAGCTCCTCAAGACAAACTCAATAATGACATTTTCTAAGGTAAAGTGTTTACTGCTGTCTAAATGCTGCTATTACTCTTCATAGTGTATGCTAAAGTGTTAAAAATTAAACATACAGTCGACATAATGTGGCTGTACCACTGGGAGTATATCCTACACATGATTAAAATGTCTTTTATTTTTTAATCACATATGATTATTTATTAGCTGAAAGTTAAGGCCCCTCTCCGGGGGCTATTTAAAGTTAAGTTACAATAGAAAGCATTAAGTTCCAGACATACAGCTACTATGCTGCAGTCTATGAAACACTGCTGCACATGAACAATTGCGCTTAAAAACTTTCTTTCCATTTGATTTAAGCATTTGATTGACCTCTGTTAATTTCCTTTCACTTGTCAAATGTCGAAATGTACAATGGCTACTTTGATTAATTTCAATTTATGCGTTTCAGTTCTCGTTCACTCAGCTCACCATGTGGCCACATTCAGGTGCTGAATGGACCCTTTTCTTTGTCTGCTGTTATTATCCTATGGACGTGTTCCCATAATTAAAGCTGTGGCAAAGCCTGATAATAGTGCAATGAATTCATGACTTTAAGTATCCCACTGGGACTTGATATGCCATTTGGGAATGGCCTTGAGAATGTTTTTTTTTAAAGGTTACTGTAGAGTTCAGATGCAGAATAATAATGTTCAGCAGAATCCAACAGTTGAGGGAATGAGATCTACTGTAAGCAATGTAGTCTGAAAATTCATAATAGAAATTATGTCTTTAACTTTGTGCTGTACAAAGTGAAGTATTCCCACTTTACTTACGCAGTGGGCTGAATATAATAACAATCCTTTCACACAGACACAACCGGAAGAGTCAAAACAAATGGAATATTTCATTCCAAACCATTTTCTGCTCAGAATTCAGCAAGCATGGCACACAATATGCTACTTATCTTTACTACAAATATACATTCCATGGGGTAACTACTTAATCTCAATGGATGGGAAATGACGAGAGACAAATGAGCCTGTATAATGTGTAACGGTTGTAACCATGAGCCTTATCAACGCTGACATTATCTCCTTGGCAAGGGCAAATGACAGTTCAAGGGCAATGCGATTAAAAAGGACATTATAATATTCCACAGGTATTCATGCCATTCGAGTGAGCATGCATAGTATGCAAATATGATTGAGTTTCCATTTATTTTAAAAACACTGAGGAATGAGAAATATTTTGAAGAATCGTGCCAACTATCCTCCAACAAATATCTAAACATAAGATGTTTTAAAAGCTAAGAACTCACTAAATGATTAATTACCAAGGACTTAAAATTCCTCCAAAACCAATAAGCATAACCCATTACGCATTAAATGAGGAAGAAATAGAAAGGGAAAATGATTTAGTTTGTCTCTAATTTAGCATACATGTGGTGAACTATCAAGGATGCATTTCAATACCCCAAAGTGCACATCATCAGTAGTCATTACCGTGTGGATTTCCTGAGAGAGGTCACACATGTTGCAGAAATAACAAGCTCTCCTCGCTGTCCCGGGCAGTAATAATGCATAAACCACAGCGCGTCTATCTCCAACACTGGGCTTTTTATTTTCAGCTTTAGAGGAGAAAAAGACACTGCAATCCTTGTTTGACAAGGAAACCAGCTTTGGCTGTCAAAGCTCAATGGCATCACACACATAACATCTATCTTGTATTACTTGTGGTCGCCGGGGAAGAACACTTTCTCAAAGTCCTTTTTTTTCAACATCTCTCGAAATTCTCAATACACTAACTACATGCTCCTTTTCCCATAACCTTGGCCCAATTTATTTCTTCCTCCCTGCTTTGCTGGCTCCTGGCATTTCCAATGGGGTGAGCGAGGTCACGGCGGTGCTCAATTAAAGATATGAAGTCATGTGCAATCTCTCTGCAATCGATCCAAAAACAAAGTCAGCCCAAGGTGACGTCCGACACCGATATGTGTTTCATAATCATGCTGCTCTTTTCTGAGCTCCTTCCAAGTGAGTGAACTGGCATGGTCCCAGATGCAACTGTCAATAAGAGGGGGGGGGGGGTCCCTGGATGAAAACTGTTATTAACCTTCCTGTTTATTCCATTTAAATACATTTTTACCCCTTTGGAAAGTGTTTTACAGTTCTGGGCATGTACATTTTTGTTCTTCATTACTGAAAACAACTTGAATTCCTCTGCATAGCGGAGTATGTTGAGGGTTTCTTTTGAACAGATCAAATAGAAATATGCCATCAGGACCAGTACAAGTCGCTGGGTGGTTGAGCGAGGTAATCCTTGGATCTCTGATGGATCGCAGGGGCCAAGGTGAGCGTTTGTCCCCTCCAGACACATGCCGACACCACAGCCACTGCCTCGGCTGCTAATTGAATTTGATGTTCCGTCCCTGGTAAAGGTTTCCCGCTGCTGATAGATAGTCCAGCCTTTTCCTCTGTCATCTAAGCTTAGCACAGGAGCCCATTTACATGAAACAGTTCCCCCCTGTACACGGTTATTAGACGATCTGCGGAACGGAGATGGGTAAGTCAAGGTGACAGGGAGAGAATTAAACATTCGAGGTGCATAGCAACACAGGCGGCCATTTCGCAGATGAAGAACTTCTTGTATGTCAGGAAGTCATCAGGGGCTGTTGCTGCTACCGGGGCGATGGATCGCCGAATGCAGCCATGCAGAGGAAAGTCACCTGTACTCCTGTTACCTAAGAAACAAGTCCAGGAGCTGCAAAGGTCACTGAGACTAAGTGCACACGGGGAAGAACAGATGGATGCTCTGCTGAGGTTGATAGCGTTATTATTAAACCAATGTTGGGCCTTGAAATAAGAAGGAGAAAAAAAACAGCACTGGAAAATGTTTAATTATGACACTCAGTAATGAGTGTAGACAAACTCTGATATGTGAAGTATCACAATTTCCTGAAGTAGAGGTCTGCCCTTTTTAATACATCTTTTTAAACTTAATTAAAAGCTGCTAGAAATGTTCATACGATGCAGTAAACCACTGTGCTGTGAGCACTTTGGCTTTGGAATCAAGATGATGTCTAACTTCTCCCTTCCAAAACAGCTAGATTAACATATTAATACTCCATGACGTTTGCTCTTTTCCTGTTTTGCCAATAGCAGATCATTTTGTTCCACTCTTCAACCACAATTACTGCAAAGCCATTCTGTTACATGAAAGAACGTGCCCTGAGGCATGGTGTCTTTGTTCAACATTCACATAACAGCTCCTCATTACAATCTCTGACTCTAAATCAGAAATTCATACAATACACAGACCACAGCGGAATCCATCAATAGCCCTATAGCTTGTTGTGCTTAGAATTTTGATTTTAAACAAATATTCAATTATGAAATGAGACACACCATATGGCACAGTGGGTTCCGGACTGGGTGTCCGCATAGTGCTAGTACCTATGATCACCAGCACACACATGCTATGTTTTATTCATGAATCCTCCAATGGTCCAGCGGCTCACTATGGGCCACTTGGTCTGCTCTGAGCTAAGGGTGGCTCACTTTACCCTCTCTTAATATGAAGAGGTCAAACGGTGCTTAACGATTGATCTGGTGTGCTTGAGAGTTTCCTGTGTTGTTAGCATGATCTTAGTCTGTTTAACTGGTCTTTACAACTGAGACCAACTGAGACCTGCTGCCAACGATCCTCAACAGCCACTGACCATTCTTTGGTTGTTGTTTCGTGGCTACAGGCTATCAGTGTTAAAGGCATAGTTCAGATCTTTTGAAGTGGGGTTGTATGAGGTACTTATCCATAGTCACTCAGGGTATTATCTACAGTAGATGGCAGTTAGCATGCCGCCAGTTTGGGGAAACAGGCAGGAGTACCGACACGGACGATACGCAGCCAAACGCATTTTAGACACTTCAAATAATTAGTTTAAGTGTACGCTATATTTAGAATATTTTCACCGCTTTACCTTTCTGTAAGACATCCCTGAGGGAACTGAAGCTGTTATCTATTCTTTCTTCAAAGCCACCAGACTGCTTTGACAAAAACAGTAATTTAACCTTGCAGAACAGATCACGGGAGTTGCTGCTTTAAGGCTTCCACGAATAGTCAGGTAGTTTGAGTTATTTTGTGACTTTGGGGTTTTAATAACTAACAAACAAACTGGTACTGCTGCCTGCTTTTCCAAACTGGGGGCATGCCAACTGCCATCTACAGTAGATAGTCTTGCGTAGCCAGACCTTCCTCCACAGCGCTGCCGAGGAGGGTCTGGCTAGTCCACACAGCATTCCGGGATGGGAGAAAAACATGCTCTGGTTTATTGGCATTTCTTTAAACCAATCACAATCATCTTGGGTGGTGCTGCACGGAGCGCCAGTCTCACTGGAAAATAGTCTCAGGAAGGAACTTGTTTTGGTGGAACATGTGTACGTTCAAAAGCAGTTTTAGTCGTGCAACAGAAAACTCAGATTGGACAGATAGTCTAGCTAGCTGTCTGGATTTACCCTGCAGAGATCTGAGGAGCAGTTAACCATAGTCCTCACAAATCCACCGGAGGTTAGAACGCCAACACAAAGAAAGAGGAAGGCGACAGACCTCGGGCCAAAAAGAACGACAAACGGCGGAATTTCTGGCGGCAACGGAGCAATCCCGTAAGTGGAAAGTCATGGATATAGACTAACTGTAGCTAACACACTGACTATGGAGAAGTATCTCATACAACCACACTTAAAAAAAATAAATAAAACTATTCTATACTATTTAAAGCTTAATTGTAGTTGATCACAACTTGGATCTTGTTTTTGTAGTTTTGCACTTCACTCCTTTGGAAATGATAACAATGTACTCCCCAAGTAAATAGCAAATCTTGAAGCATGGCAACAAAGGAAGGCAAATTGTAAAATGTTTACCCAAACCATCCGTTATTTCAACTTTGACCCACTGTATTGATCATAATTATGAGGAAGGTAATATTATAGATTTTATATTATAGATAAGATCACAAAATATAATGGCTGATTAATCTGGCTGAAATGATGGCTTGTTTCTGTATTAAACAACACCATGATCTGTGTATGTGAGTGCCTAAACATAACCAAACAAAAGTTTTAAAAAAGCAGTAGTCGTGGATATTGTATTGGTAGATTTGAACATTTTACTGATACGTTAACATTGACTTGACAAATGTGCTAATTGACAACGTTTCCTCATGTCAATAAATAGGGTAATCCAGGCACCATTACATCTCATTCAAAATGTATTTGCTGTTGAAGATTTGTTGAATAGGAACGTTATTTCATAGAAGGCAGGGTTGCATTCACAGATATTGTAGAAATCAAGAATTTGAAAATGTTGGCAGCGGATGCAATTGAGGGTTTTGCTGAATCGTCTAATATGGATGTTGTAGTCTGGCGATAGGCTTATGTGTTTGTCTGATTGCCTGCCTGCTCATTGCTCTTGTCCTATGGGCCTTTGTTGTCATAAAGCTACAGTGCGCATTTCTGTCGACCCCATGAGGAATTTTAAGTAATGATAACAAAACTGTCTGCGCACCGTCCCCACCCCTCCTCCACGCAGTTGCTAGTAGCCAAGGAGGACACGGAGGATTAAAAAAACATGATGGACTCTTCAGAAGAGGTCATTATCTTCACTCGAGTTTCTGTGTGGGAAAGTCACCGGACGCCACAATCTTCTGAACATAGCCATACTGAGAAATCCAGAGAGAGTTGTGTAGAGCTGATGGTCTTAATTAGCTTTGTAGCAGCTCATTTGGCGATGGCTTGAATGTAACGGACGTCCATTAACGTCAAAAAGCTACGCACTAAAGCTTTAATGTCATTGTCTTCCCAGATCATTTGGTTTTGTGAGTATTGAAACCGAAGTAATCATAAAAAATATGACCCAATAAAGCCCAACTTGTATTAAACGTAATATGTGCTTTAAATTGAGCAGAATAGATATTTATTCATGAAAATGTTAGATATTAGTTTGACAAGGTACCATGTGGAGAATTTAGACCACAACGTGGCAGGTATACACAGAAATACAGGTTCTCTTTGCCCTAACCACAACACACACATTCACACACAAAACACAATTCTGCAGCTAACAGTCGGAATTGGTGCCGGACGTCTGGGTTCCAAACAGTGTTTGTGACAGTGACATGACAGCATTCTTTTATAACTCCCTTATGTGCCCCTACAGTGACAGCAGGGGATTGGAGAGAGCTGCCAGGAATCATGGAGAGGAATCCCTGTCAAGCCCTACCCTTAGGCTTCCCCTCCCTCATGTCAAGATAGATAAGCACTAGAACCTCATGGGAAGCACAGCGAGATGGAAAGAGAAGGAGAGACAGAGACAGAACAATAGAGACAGAGAGAGAGGGAGAGAGAGAGAGGAGAGAGAGAGAGAGAGAGAGAGAGAGAGAGAGAGAGAGAGAGAGAGAGAGAGGGAGAAACAGACAAAAAGTGCCACAAAAAGAATCTTGCTTTCTAGGAAGGCTGGATTATTTCATTTTTTTCTAGGTGAGATATCATGCTCCAAATGTCATTTCTTTCCCTGAAAATTGGAACGTTGGATTTTATTGGAAAGGAGTGAAGACAGACATATGGAGATATGAGTGTTGTATTTGTATTTGTAGTGCTAGCAACAGTTGATGGTAACTTTTTTCAGTAGCTGCCAGTGTGTCCTCGACTTTGCATCTAGAATGCTATCCTGTGCCTAATCAATAAAAGCTTACATTTTTTGATTGATGAGAAACTCTAATGGAGGGAAATCCAATGGTAGTAGTAAACCAATGTGCCGGTGTTTGCAAAGTCTTAATATAGTAATAATAATGATAATAAGACATAATACTTCTATAGTGCTTTTAAAAGTCTTCAAATACCCTTTTCATACAAATAAAACAAGCAGAAATATGTCTAACTGGGGTGTCTAACTGTGTGTCAATCACTGCTCATGCACACGCATTCATTCGCCCTTGTGGGGGAGGGGCTTAGGAGACAGTTTTGGGCTTTAGCAGAAAGGGGGGAGGGACTGAGAAGTTGTCGATGTTCTAATTTTTTGGCTAAGTCCTGGATTTTCGCAATCCTACCTACTGCTCCTTTAACTGCGTTGTACAGGGTGGTGAGAAAAAAGGAACTAATCCATAATTCTTTTAACAATAAAAAAAAAAAATGCCCTAAATCAACAACATGGCCTCTATTGCTGGCAGAGCGTGTTAACCCAAAATTTAAGAGAAGATGATAGAATTGCACATCAATACACTCGTTTCATTAAGCATAACTCCTGGCAAGCATTTGCTGATATTGGTATGGCCATTATCAGACAAGCAAACATTACCCTCAGTTACATTACCCTCAGCGCCAAAGAGCCATCTGAATATCACATGGGAAACTAGGAACTATCCTTTCAGTTTGCCTCTTTCCTCGTTGCCAAACAGCAAACGGGTCAATAACCCATCATTATAGAGCTTCACACTTCGCTGGCTGCAAATTGACTGCCTGGAGGATTAAGGAGAAAAGCAATGATGCCAATGCTGGAGATGAGACAACATTGCTCATTATCCCTACTAACGAAAAAAACCCGGGGTTCTTTGAAAATACTGGCACTTGGCTAAAGAAAGTGAAGGCAGCGCGACAGGACATAATCCTGTCACTCGGGGTATTGTTGGTAAAATGTGAGGGCATATCGCCTATATGTACTTGAATCAATGTCCTGTCAATGTACAAAATAAAGTAGAGCAAAGTAGAAAGAGGGTCAAAGTCACATGTTAGACAAAGTCACTTTAGAATTGTTAGTTTATTTTCTCTAAAGGCCCAGACACACCGACCAGACGGCCGACCGTCGGCAGAAATCACAGTCGGACTGATCAATCCAAAGTTGATCAAAAAAGTGCCCTGGAACACACCGAAGAGACGAGACGTAATACGTCTCCATAGCAGCAGGCAGCGCTAATCTGTATTGTTGCCCAAAAATTAAAACCGGCAGCTGATTGGACGAACGCGTCACATGGGTCTGGTTTCTCTGGAAATTCAAAGCCAGACTGTCATGGAGGCTCGTTCAGAATACGATATTGTACTAAAATAGTTCACCGAAACGTGTTTCTGAAAACATTTGAAGAGAGAAATAGGCCGTGCAGTTGCTGAATCTGTCTTCACTTCAGATCAACAAAGGTCAGTTTGAAAGATTTTCGTCAGATTTTGAGAGACTCATGCTCATCCCGTTCCCCGTTTCCTGGTTAGCACTCCACCAATCAGATGAGTCATTTGAGTCCGACTGCCGGCAGTGCCCTCACCACCGATTACACAAGTCAAATCGGTCAAAATGAACGCCGACGGCCCCTCAGACGGACGACGGCACGGAACACACCGAACAGACTCGAGTCACCGACCTCGCCAGACTGTCCGACAGCTGATTATCGGCTCGGTGTGTAGTCGACTTTACACTTAACTTATTACGAGCATCACAGCCCATCTCACGGCACCATCCTGTTTTGTTGTTTCTCCTGAGAAACTCCGGTTATTTGCATGGCCCTCAAACCTCATGAATAATCATCAACCACAGATACATAAGTTGTGGATGTTTTATTTTAATTGCAACCTAGTGTGTGCATACATCTTAATTTGTAAAGTAACTAGTAACTAAAGCTGTCACAGATGAATGTAGTGGAGTAATTATAATTTTTTTCTCTCTTTAATGTAGCGGAGTAGAAGTAGAAAGTGGCATGAAAAGAAAAGAAGTGCCTCAACATTCAGACTTAAGTACAGTACTGGAGTAAATGTACCTAGTTACATTCCACCACTGCCCACAACCCACAACCCAATTTGATGGGCATGGGCGAAGCAGACAGGCCAGCTAACCTAACATAGCTGTCGCTGTTGTCAAAAGGAACAGCTGCTAGTCACCAAGATAGTGGTCGTTCTTTTTGCAACGCCGTTAGGGTTGATTTGATTGTAGGCAGAGTGTGACAACAATAATAACATTCTAATAAATTCAGAGGCAAATGCATATAGACGAACACACACATTTTATCTCCGGGAGCATTTTCAGTGGCCGCCCCCTCTCTGTGGAACTCAGTCCCTAACGACATCAAAAATGTCCTCATGCTGTCACACCCCCATGCCCCATGTTTATCATGTCTTACAATCTTATTTTTATTGAAATTTTTACTGCTTGTTTTTATTTGTATCCTATGATGTGAAGCTTCTTTGAGGACTTCAATGCTCTATAAATCTGATGCGTTATTATTATTATTATTATTATGTTCATGAAATGATAGCACTCCTGAATATGGCTTCCTTCATTACTTGACACGATACCACTATCTGCACAGTTATCACAAGCACACGTTTTTCTTGTGCGTTTGCTATACAAGCACATGTTATAAGCAATGCAATATAATACTCAGGATCCAACCTTTTGTCAGATGATGGGCTTCGACACCGTGACGCTGCTTACCATGACGAACATTGTGATTTCCCTGAGCTCAACAACCGCTAATGTTTGTCCGTCATTCATTTTCTGTGTCAAATACTTCACTTTACTTCATATTCACTCTTCTTCTTATCTACTCTGTTATTGTGCTACTCTGTTGCTGTGCTTAGTCCGTATCATATTAGACTTTTATTTTCGAAACAATCTTGGTCTCAAGGGGGTAGCCTCTGTTGCTCCACGAGAGCCTAGCCCTACTTAGCCTACTAGCTTAGCCTCTAGCCACCCACAGCTAATGCAACCTCACTGACTAGGGTGCCTCTGCTAAAGAGATGTCTGTCAGTTACAGCTCAACTCTGCTAATGTTACCTTAGATGTCAAGGGCACCAGTGGTGGAATGTAACTAAGTGCACTTCCTCAAGTACTGTACTTAAGTACAAATGTTGAGGTACGTGTACTTGAGTCTTTTCTCTTCATGCCACTTTTTACTTCTACTCCGCTACATTTCAGAGAGAAATATTGTACTTTTTACTCCACTACATTCATCTGTTACAGCTTTAGTTACCAGTTACTTTAGTGATTCCACTACATTCATCTGTTACAGCTTTAGTTACTAGTTACTTTACACATTAAGATTTCTGCACACAAAACACATGTAGTTTATAAAATCTGATGTTTGATTCTAAAGTATACTAGCCAACAATATAACAGACTACAAGTCCAGCTGAGATGATTAGACCATTAAACACACAACTGGTTGGATCCTTCACACTTTCTACAATGGGAGATTTTTAATACTTTAAGTACATTTACCTGATGATACATACAGACTTTTACTTAAGTAACATTTTCAATGCAGGACTTTTACTTTTTTTTACAGTGTGATATTAGTATTTTTACTTAAGTAAAGGATCTGAATACTTCTTCCACCACAGGCTTGATAGTAGGCCTGTTAGTGAGAGCGCTAGCACAGCCTTGTCGGCTGATGAAGCAGAGGTTATTGCTGTTCAGTGGCGTGGACAAGCTGGCAGGCTCGGTTGTATGGCCTGGTCTGCAGTCAACCCTCTCCACTGCAAATTTTCTGACCCTTGCCATGGTGGTCCTGTTGGCCTGCGTGCCTCCTCTACCCCCGTCGACAAGGTCAAACAACACATATTATCAATGTGAGATTAGTCTCGCTTTGCCAGACTGAGGAATGTCTGGCTAGTTCAAACATAGCATTCCGGGATGGGAGAAAAATGTGCTCTGGTTTATTGGCATTTCTTTAAACCAATCACAATCGTCTTAGGCGGTGCTAAGCACCGGATGGAGCCACGGTGCCTCTGCTAAATAGCCTCGGGAAGGAACTTGTTTTGGTGGAACGTGTGTACGTTCAAAAGTAGTTTTAGTCGTGTAACAGAAAACTCCGATTGGACAGATAGTCTAGCTAGCTGTCTGGATTTACCCTGCAGAGATCTGAGGAGCAGTTAACCATAGTCCTCACAAATCCACCGGAGGTTAGAACGCCAACACAAAGAAAGAGGAATGTAACGGACATCCGGCCGAAATCCATGGGACATCCAGCGGAATTTCCGGTGGCACCTGAACAAGCCTGGAAGTGGGACATCGTGTGTATAGACTAATGTGAGATTAGCATCGCCAGCCATTGTCTACTGCCAGAAGCCAGAGCTTCCAACATACAGGCTAATCTAAGTACCGAGAATCAGGGCATTGCTGGTTGGCTTGCCATTGTTGTGAACAGGGATTTGGTTTTGTTGATAACTGGTCTTTCTTTAGGGACGGACGGACACCCCAACATGCTGGAAGTGGACGGCCTTCATCCTACTGGAATATGCGCCACTATTTTATCTATTAAATTCAATTCAGTTTTATTTAAAGTGTCAAATCACAACAGGAGTTATCTCAGGGCATTTTACAGATAGAGTAGGTCTAGACCACACTCTATAATTTACAAAGACCCAACAATTCCCCACGAGCAAGCATTTGGTGCGACAGTGGCGGGGAAAAACTTCCTTTAAACCTCAGACAGACCCTGACTCTTGGTGCCGCTGCCGGTTGGGACACAGAGACACAGATATAGAGAAATATGATTCATAATAATTATAGCAGTTGGTATGATGAACAGTGGCAATTATAGTACCAATAAAAATAATAAAACTATGACTATCACGGAATATAGACATGTTATTACGGCGAGTTTGACATTAGGGCTCAGCAGGTCATAGGTGTATAGAGAGCCTGCTAGCTTTATGTCCAGCATGTGAAACCTTCACAGTGTAGACTATCAAACCCGGTCTCCCTCCCCTGCAGTATCCCTCACAAGTTCTCTGTCCCTAAATATGTGGATATCCCTACTACTGACTGTGTTATGGTCCCAGAAAGCACCTGATAAAGTTCCACAAAACAAAATATCTCAGGTTCTAGCCCAACGCCAGCACATGTTTTTCTACCTTTTATATAATATTAATAATAATTAATAAGGTATATTGTTCCAATTAATACATAATCTACTGGTAGCTGCAGACGGGCTTATTACAATAAACTGCAGCCCCTAACCCTCTTCATTAAGCCCCTATCACCAGGGGCGAGGCTAGAAGGGGGGCATGGGGCCGCCCCCCCCTGAAAGTTGATTGCCCCCACTGCCCCCCCACCCCCAAGTGCTGTCAATCTGACAATTGTGACTTCCATTGGATCAGGGTGCAGTCACATGGCTGCCTGTTCTGCCAGTCTCCCCAGTCCTTGTCACATGATCATTTAATGTTTCCATGGTGATACAATGGAACCAGCACTGGAAGAGATTTTTTTTTCAAAATAAGATATAAATGAAGTAAGATATTTGGTGTAGGCAGTATTGCAAATGAATAATAACAGAATGTAAACAGAATATAAATGTTCTTGTTTTCTTCTGGTCCTAACTTTTTACTCAGGCTTGTCATGCAGTCCTGACACAGAGCTTGCAAATAACCATGGATATAATTGGTTTAATATTAGAATATTATATCATCACATACTTTTTTTAAATTTTATATTCATATTACATGAGGACATTGTGTTAAATCAATTAAACCATCACTCAATTAACCAATTCTGTCATCCAAATTACTCTTTAAGAACAACTAAAAACATTATTCACTTAATTATTTTTAGCAATGGACAAAGTTATTCCATGAAACATTCAATTGAGAATTTTATTTTGCATACATTTGCTGTATTGTAATATTGATATGAGGAAGGTTGTCATTAATATTGTGAGAATAATTTCAGTAAAATCGCCTAGTCCTATGTTTATCATTTATGACATAGTATGTATATTCGTGTAAACATCAGCTATTTGCTCTTTCAATACAGAGAAATCCTTATCTGCCCTCACAGAATATAGTGTCACCTTACTGTAATGCCACCATTATGATTCCACAGGACTCATATGTGATTATGATTACATAAATTGTGTTCATTACATCCTGGAATGAAGAGGCAGCCCATCATCGACATGCAGCTGACAGCTATCTGTTGATGTCCAGGATTACCAATCTAAAACTCATGTCTTTTTCTTACTTTTCTTTCTTTCTCTCCATGGACCCAAAGGAAATTGGCTGACGTGAGGTGGAAAGAGTTGGACGAAGCAGAAATATTTCATTGGGAGGAGAAAATATGAAAGGACCTGAAAAGAAAAGTAATGTCAGTCAGCGTGGCTTTAATACAGCAGCATATCCAACGGGAAGTCGGGGGGGAAGTGGAGGGAGATGGGAGCTGTTTCTGATTCGCTGATACGGTTTTATTATCTCTTTGAGTCCCGAACAAGTTGCCGGCTGGCTGACTGGGCAGCTCGGCGCTATAGCCGGGGCTGATGGGGCTAATGGAATTGGAATGCCGGGGCCTCATCTCTCAGTTGTGATGGCTTGGTGACAGGAGCTGATGGATCGCTGGGGCTGAAGGCTCGCCTGACAGTCACGCTCGGCTGATGAATTGTGAAATGAGACAGACATACAAAAGCTGTGGGCAGCCCAGACCTGGACTGACCCCCGCACCCCCACCCTCCTCGGTCAACCGGTGTGCTCTGTACGAAGAGTGAGCGCCACAACGCTCACATCCATCTTCCGCCCCTGCGGCTCTGCTGGGCGCCATGGAGACACATTGCCCAGCCTTGGGACCTGGCCAAGTTTTGAAGTCTTTTAATGACAGACTGTGGGCATTCATCACGCTGACATTCCTCCTGAACGTAGCCCCTCGCCGTATATCCCCCTAAAGAAACCTCCGACAGGAGTGTATTATCTACTTCACATCAGCACCTACATCAAGGCCTGAACCACAATGGCTCCAATTCCTGCAGTTTCAGACGACCTGTTAGGGAACTGTTACAGGGAACTGCATTTTAGAGGAGATGATCTCACAGCAAAAACAAACAAGAGCTCAGTAATTAAACTGACACGGCCTACATTATCTCAAGAGAGTTTTGTCGAAACAGGTCTCTCCTCTCTCAAAGAGAATTAGCAAAAGAAATTGCTGGACAGGGAGAGAAAGGACTAAAACATAATAGTTATTTAAAAACAGAGGCAGACAGTGATAGTCCACCAGAGGGCTGTCTGCAGCATAATTACAGAGTCTCCCATCATAATCATAAAAAGGCCTAATTTAACAATTTGATGGTGTTGCTTTTATTAAGCCAATTTGAGCAGATGGCAGTTGAAGCATCCTGGTGTTTTTTTTTTTTTGACTGAGGACGAGGATTAATGGAAGTAAACAGAGAGCTGGGGCATGTCAAGAAATGTGTTGCTGGTGGACATTAAAATGACTTATTACATGTTGATATGAAGGCATATTTCTTTCTGTGTAATTATGGCTGACTTTCCCTTACTCTGCCTCTCTCTCTGTGTTAATCTGCCCAGTGCCACCTTTGGGTGTTTATGTGAGCTTTAGTTGTGGTCATATTCGGTGAGGAATCAGGTAGTCTATGTCCACGACGTTCCACTTCCGGGATTGCTCCATTCACTCTTTTCAGCCGGATGTCCGTCACCTTCCTCTGTCTCTGTGTTGGCATTTTAACCTCCGGTGGATTTGTGAGGACTATGGTTAACTGCTCCTCAGATCTCTGCAGGGTAAATCCAGACAGCTAGCTAGACTATCTGTCCAATCAGAGTTTTCTGTTGCACGACTAAAACTACTTTTGAACATACACGTTCCACCAAAACAAGTTCCTTCTCGAGTCTATTTTGCAGAGGCACCCAAGAAGATTGTGACTGGTTTAAAGAAATGCCAATAAACCAGAGCACGTTTTTCTCTCATCCCAGAATGCTGTGTGGACTAGGTATGGCAATGCGAGACTAGGTATCAGGTGATCCTGCACCTCTCAAACACACTCTGATGTTAAGAGCTTTCCTTGGGAGTGATTTCCTTTTTGCTCCTTTGAATATCTGTCTCTCCTCTGCATGTGGCTCTCTCTCAACTAATGATATACCATGTTTATGGCAGTGTGTCCTAAGTTTCCTAGATCTGCACAATCACTGGCCTCATTTGTGTGATTTCTATGAGACAGTGATAATGATCAAGTTGTCTGTTACCCACTGGAGAGGTTGATATCAAAGAGCCGAGTTATTAGTGAAGCGTTCTTAAGATAGAAACACTGAAACATAGCCCACCTTCGAAACATTTAAGTTTTAAAAGTGTTTCATGTAAAGTGAAATAAGCCAAGTAAAATCCCAAGGTTTATTCTGACATCATCAACAGCATGGGAAAACAGATGTATTAAAGTTCACCTTGATTTGTGGTTTTCTCTCTACAGTCTTGAGTGAATGTGCCCTGAGGTAAAATAAAATCCATTTTAAATTGAACTGAACTTTTGTCCTCAAACTTTTGGCAGCACTGTGTGACTGCATGAAATGTCAAATTGCTGACGAAAAATCTTTCACCTCTGTTTTTGGCAGACTTACATATCTGTGGGAAAGTACGTTCATGTTTCATGTTTTGCCAAGTCAAATTCTTGGGATCATGGATTTATTTACAATTTAGATTTATATTCAAGGTCTCTGAACCTGTGGTCGCTTGAAAGATGTTTAGCTTTCTGAAAGAGTAGCGTCCAATCAAAGACTGCATAAGGTTTTTTATACACAATTGGGAAATAGAAACAAATTGCAGCAGCTTTGACCGCTGAGTTGAGTGCACATAGCAACATCAATCTGTTAGAAAATGTCAAAAGTCACTATGATCTTAAAGTGAAAGGAAACGACTGAATGGCGACGCCACTCAACTAAGGCCCACTGAGTTACAGCATTACAAACTCATTGGTTTTTCCCACCGGAGGGCATACTTGTTTTTCTGAGAAGAATGAGATCTCATGCACAGTAATGTTCGGTTTCACAATTGAGCCATTAGAAATGTGTTTATCCAAGGATACAGCGTGTAGGACAGACAGGAGATAGAGCTGACACACCAGCTCCCTCTTTGTTTAACACAAATACAATTCCTTGACATTGAATATTTTCCAGAGGAATTCAGTTTCTGCCTTTGCATCATGATGTTATCGCACTAAATTGATCCACCACAGCAGCTGCTAGTGAATCGGTTACCTTGTGTTGTCATCCACACTCTGAGCCCACAGCTGTGATCTGTGTGAGGCATCAGTAAGTAAGGGAGCAGCAGAGTTGGGTTTAAATGGCAGGAAGTGACTTAAAAAAACAAACAGGTGAGTTGTCATTTGCACGCATTTGTAGGTCGAGTGCCTTGATCTCTCTTGAACTGCTCTTTCATCAACATGCCGCTTTCATCTGATAAAACATGGCTGTGGATCTTGTTCGCTGTCAGCAAAGTCTTCAACTGCATTCAAGTTAGCTGAATAAATGAAGACAGGAAATAACTCCCCGCTTGCGCTGATGAAAATTTCATGAAATATATAGGAAAGGGGAATACGTGAAGAGAACTGGGAAATACGGCGGTCTCGGACGACAGTTCAATTATTGTAGTTGATGGGAAGGCAACCTGACTCTTCATCTGCATGCCGCCGAGACGATATTAACTGTGATCGCCATACCTCATGTGTCAGGTCCAAGCAAAAATGCTTGGCGAAGGAGATTCATCATTTATTACAACTCCACCTGTCCTAGTTTCACCTGATCAATGCCGTGTGCAAATAAGGATGAATGAATCCGGCATCGATGTCTGATGAGGACGGGCGCCGGGCTGGGATGCTGATATCTTTATAAGAGGATTTGTCAGATTGGGTTTCTCAGTGTGAGGACAGGAGAGGCTACAGAGACACATGCCCTCCATCCGGGCACCGTTAATGAGGATCATCTGCTCTCAAAGAGTCCGGGGACAAGGATGAGGACATTTAATACCTTAGGGGGATAGGGAGAGTTTAAAGGCTCTGATGGTGAGTCACGCTCACACTCACCTACCAACAACCCTTCTACACATGCTGTAGACAGATCACAGGACATAAGGAAACAAATAAGAACTCACTGTGTTTTTCCACAAATTCAATTATACCCAAATCTTGATGGAAGTTAGTTGAGAGGTTGCAGAGTTCAGACCCAAACATAGAATCTCCAAAATGAAAATGTTCACATACGTACTAGTCACCCAGCAGCCTGTTGCACTAGCTTAGTGTACGTTCTCTCCTAAGTTCGGGTTTCAAGTCCACACTAAACGATACGCTGAAACTAGTTAGTTTGATACTAAAGTTGTGTTGTGTTTGGTTGCATTACGGAGATGTAAGCTTCATCTTAGTTAAGTCCACACTAACCAGAATATTGTCGAAAATGGCGTTTCATTTCCTGTGGCCAAACAGTGAAAATCACTATCCTTGATGCAGTGCAAATTTGTATTAATTATTATTATTATTATATTATTATTATTATCATTATTAATATTATATTATCATTATTATTGTGTTGTCTCTGCCGAATTGTCTTTGAACACTTTGCTCCACAAGACCGAAGAGGCTAACGGATAAAAATAGATAATGTTGGTGAGGTTTATCATCAAACAACAACATAAATGTACAGACACTAGGACAAAGCATTATGATTAGGTGATGATATACAACCTTAACCTACAGCTGGCGAAAAAAACAACAGTGGCATCGCGTGGTGACACGTCACATACAACATGGGGTAATATAAGGGCAACGTTACCCTATTATTGTTGGGCAGATTAAATTGTAACGTTACAACAAACTGTAAATAATGATCGCTTACACTGGCAAACTGTTTTACATGAGTAGCTGTTAATTAGTAGGTTATCTAACCCAAGTCTGCTGCCAGCAGGTTGGTAATCCTCTGTCACTCCTCCTCATCCTCCAAGTTAACCCATTTTTCAAAACGATGCACCATGACGACTCATTTTACGGAGGACTTTACACCTACTAAGGGCTAGGTGTAAGTTTTAAGTTGGAACTAATATTTTAGCTGGTGCAACCCTTAAAATTGTACCGCTCAAATTCCGACCTAAGTTAGAACTTATGTCAACCGTGGTCAAAACTGATCCGGTCTGTTTTGCTTGTTTTATAAAGTATAAATCATCACACAGTTCTGTGTTACATCTTCTTAGCCAATTTCATTCCAACTTATTACCACTAGTTTTACACTTATTATTTTTAGAATATATGGTCAAAATGTAATACATATTACATTATGCCTAATTTTTGAGTTTAAATTGAGTTTAATTAATTATTTAGCTAATAGTTAACATATGTTGATGCATAGGTACAGCATGTTTCGTGTATGGAACTAACCATGTTATTTTTGGGCAATTTAGTTGAAAGAAACCCATATTTTTTAATATAAAAACTTTAAAAACGGGTCAAGTTTGACCCGAGGACAACACAAGGGTTAAGACATGATAAAGGCTGTACACGGAGCATTCTTATCCTGTATACATGATTGTAATACTGTCACAGTTTCTGGTGCAGGTATGTCTGACTCGTCCAAAGTTATCCAAGTAGCTGGGAGTTTGTTCTGGATTAACCACTATTCGTGGCTATGTGTACAAATGGTTCATGACAGTTTGAGAACAGTTTGTCACAGCAATCACCTGCATTGCTTGGATACTGAAGAAGCAACTTGCCTCTAAACTGATTTATGGATGGATTTACAGTTCCACCACTATAAAGAGTAGGTTCCACTGGCTGTAGCAGTGTGTATGTGTATGATGCCCTTTTGTTTAGATTTGACTGAGTTATGACTCCAAGAAGAAGTGGGTGTGACATTTGTGGTAAAGTGTGTTCGGGGGAGACTAAATAACTGCAGACATTTGGACGCTAATCTTATCTGTTCAGGGCTCAGTACCTGAAAGTGCAAACACTTTAAACACCAAAAACCTGACTGTGTAAAGTATATTAGTATACATCTAACATATATACACGTCATGTCTTACTCCCATCTTATGTGCTTACACTACTTAAATAACTGCAAAAACATCCCATCTTCCATTGAACGTCTCTGCAGTACAGAAGCACGAGCGTCTATGCAAAACCAATTAATCCTGCCTGGAGCTAGGTATTCAAAACGCAGTGTTTGCTTAGAAATCACAGGATTGAGGTTCATACCATTGTGTACCTTAGTCTCCCCCAACTGTGAGTATCCCACCCCAGAGGGATCAATTAAAACCTGATGCATAATCTGTCTCAGCACTGGAAGAAGAAACAGAGAACACTGTAAATTCACGGAGAGAAATCGAGAGGCTGGCGGGGGGGATGCTGGGCGATAGGGAGGAAGGGAAGCATGTCACGTCTCTTTTGCCTCTCTCTGTCTCTTACTGGGTAGTCTCGCATTGCTAGAGCTTCCTCCACAGTCCTGCGGAGGAAGGTCTGGCTAGTCCACGCAGCATTCCGGGATGGGAGAAAAACATGCTCTGGTTTATTGGCATTTCTTTAAACCAATCACAATCGTCTTGGGCGGAGCTAACCGCCAGACAGAGGCACGGTGCCTCTGCAAAATAGCCTCGGGAAGGAACTTGTTTTGGTGGAACTTGTGTACGTTTAAAAGTTGAGACATTCGGCTGTTAAGAGTGACCTCCGGCGGAATTTTGGAAGTGGAACGATGTGGATATAGACTACTTACTGGGCAACGGAGCACACAACAACACTGCTGATTTATATAAACACACATTTGCAAAAAATGTCTCAATCAGGCTAGCTCCACACTAAACTGTGACAAAATCATTTCCATCCAACATATTGTAAGGATTCATACCCTGCCATTTTAAGTGCCATAGCAACTTTCACCTCAGTTCCCTTCCATATGTTGACCCTTTGAAAAGACCTCACTATCAGCTTGATTTCTTCGCTTGTCTCAGAAACTATCCATGAAAACTTTTGCCAATTGTTTTAAGCAGCTGCATGCTGTCAAACTGAAGGCTCTGAAGGATTCACTTAGTTCTCCATTAGTTATGAGGGGAAATGGCTATCCACGCTCAAAAGCAGCGGAGGATGCAACACATGAGCAGCTTCTGTGATTTCACAGTTGTTCAGATAAGTGAGTGGAAATCCACACAAAATATCACACCTCGCACACTGTTTGAAGATACTGCAGTTGTTTGTTTGCAGACCCTTTCAAGACAAATTTGCTCTGGCAAAGTAGAACACAATGCAGAGGCATGACGAATTTCAGAAAATCACACCATATCTGCCGAGCATGGCACATAGTGGGCCCGAATGGACATAGCTAGGAGAGAGAGAGAGAGAGAGAGAGTCTGTGGAATGATGAATCCGTATTCATTTTGAGAGGATGCAGATGACTGCTGTTCCAAACTACTCCAAGTGGACCTGCAGATGTAAGGGCAAGCAGAGTAGTCACATCTCATCAGTTCTTTGTATTGTGGAAAATGTCAGGTTTCTTGGTTGGTTTCCAGGATTATGTTTCAACCACATGGACAAACAGACAAATCCTGTGTTGTGCGCAAGTCAGTCACAATAGCTCTCGGAGATTCTTTCTATTCACTCTCTACTCTTCTGTTTACGCCCCCGCCCCACCCCCCCCCCGGCATTTTGTTCACAATTCAAAAAAGCTACTGAGTAAATAAATAAAGCTTTCTGAGCTAACAGACTTGGTAACGACCAGCTAGCAAACGTGATATCTCATTTGCTTAGCTTGGCCACTAACAGGACAGCAGGACACAGCGAGCCTACTGAGGCAGATGGAACGTGAAAAATAGTCCAGATATACCATGAGCGATTGCGCACCGTGACAAGGGGGTGATGGATTTGGGGGGGGCATATTTCTGAGGGGGGTTGCCACCCCGTGCCCCCTTCTAGCCCTGTACCTGCTTGTTTCTATACATTTGGAGCTCAGTTTCAGTGTCGATTTTGACCAATGACGAGGAGAAAGAGCCACAGGGGCGAGCGGATTTTCAAACAAGCGAACGCTCAACCTGTTCACTGACACACGGAAAGAGACTTCAGATACAGTATTAGGGGACCACTAAGGTCTATATAAAAGAGACTTCAGATACAGTATTAGGGGACCACTAAGGTCTATATAAAAGAGACTTCAGATACAGTATTAGGGGACCACTAAGGCCTATATAAAAGAGACTTCAGGTACAGTATAAGGGGACCACTAAGGTCTATATAAAAGAGACTTCAGATACAGTATTAGGGGACCACTAAGGTCTATATAAAAGAGACTTCAGATACAGTATTAGGGGACCACTAAGGTCTATATAAAAGAGACTTCAGATACAGTATTAGGGGACCACTAAGGTCTATATAAAAGAGACTTCAGATACAGTATTAATATTATAAATCTATTAATATAATGATACAATAAACTAAGTATATAAAAAACAGATACAGTATAAGGGACATAAGGTCTATATAAAAGCATCCAAAGAGCAGCATGTCATTGGACCTTTAAATTGTTAATTAGCAAATATTTCTATGTCAGCACTCGTCATCATATCGCCCATGTAGAGCATTAATATAATATCCGTATCGTAAAACATTAAGATGGTATAGTGGTTATCTTTCTAATTGCAGTCAGGTGCTTTAAAAATCTAAGCAGATCATCTATGAAAGGAGGAATCTGTAATGTAAGCATGATATTTCTGTCAACTTCTTGTTCTTGGAATGTGTTTGTGCGAAGAAGAGGCGGACAGACAAACTTCAGTGCTGATGTCATAAAACCATGTCGATGTCATAAAATTAAAAGACACTAATCATAGTGCCAACATTTTAATTTGATATACCTTCTCAATAGGGCCATATGTGATTGCTGTGTGGGTGAGAAGCAGCTCGATTCAGCGGTCTACCACCCACAGTTTCCTTGGAAAATATGAAAAGAACACTATTAACAGGAGGCATAGCAAGACACGGCAAATGAAAGCAATTCATTTCATAAGTGCACTGTACCTTATCATCACTCTGCAAATGAATGTGTTGACAAAGGCATGAATGGAACAAAATCATCTTAGTGATTTTATTAGCAATTGGTACAAGTTTTAAAAGATTGGTTTTGTTTGATTAATTACAACAGGAGAAGCAAAGGGTAAATTTGGTTTTCATCCAAACAACCATAATCCACAACCTTTGAATTCAGTCAAATAGAGAGAGAAATTATGCTGCCTACCTTTCTGCTTCCTGTTATGTGGCTTTCAATATCTATGCTAGAATGTTAACAACAGATTGCCTGTACTGATTTACAGATTTTTTTTAAACAAATCCCTATTTAAAGATCAAGAATAAAGACCAGCTTGTGATTGTTATAGTGCAGCAGCAGCAGGTCTTGCATGTTACAAAAACAGAATACAGGTAATGTTGCAGTAAACTGCATCGTCAGGCATATGTTGGCTATTCCCCAAAAACCCATGTGGATTCCCAGGAGTTCTGGCGGGCTGATCTGCTGCAGGAGAGTTAGCCAGCTGCAGCTTAGCCATATGTTTCCATGTCATTAAATGCCCTGGGTATACCAGATGAACCACACAGAGATGGGACAAACCAGAAAAATCATTTCATTCTAACATTAATATGTCCAAGAAAATATGCTGGGTGAGAAAAATAATAATTCTAAAAGCTGTTCAGACTAAATGCAAAATTAATTTTAGAGGTAGTGCGATTGCAGATAGTCGATTGGAAGAGACAAGTTTGCATGAAGAAATGTAATAATTTCATTTATTGTACGTATCCGCACATTTAACATATATAAGCAATATATAAACCCTTTATTATATAATTATAACGCACTATTATAAAATTGTCCCCAATACAAGGACATTCTAAAGCTTTGATTTCTAAAGCCTCTTCTGAAGCATCTATAATAAAAAGTTAATGAATGCTTAATTACATTGTATAACGGCGCTGTATGATTTCACTCAAGAATACATCTTATAGTGTGTAAAGGGGGTAAGCGAGCATCCGGAAATCTCTATGGGGAGATTCTGAGGCTAACAAGCCATCACCTCCCGTTAGCATCCCATTGACCGCCATTCATTTTGGCGTCACTTTGACAGCAAATAACTTTACATCTGAAGCGTTTAAAGACTTTATTTGTCCAATGTTTATTTCTAAAGAAACACAGCAATGTATAAAAGGCTCCACTAGCTTGTATCTCACGTTATGGCCCCATAGCATCCGTTTTTTTGTAAAAATAGGCTAACTATTGTGTCATAACCACGCAACTTTCTGTCGCACAGTAAAGAAATTGCCGTTTAGTCAGGAGAAGCTCACAGGCAATCGGGGGGACATGGAGGCATACAGTCAAGGCAGAAGCCCATAGAGAATCCATGAAAGCATTGGAACGAAATATTTCAGCAACGTTTTGATGGACTGGAAATTCTTCGGTATGTGGCAAGTGAATTCATATGAAGTAACATCCACGAATAAACAGATTTCTCTTGGCACAGCTACCAGAAGACTTATAACTTTCAGACAGGTTGCTCACATCATATCAACGAATTCGAAGTCTATGGCTGTGTCCATTTCTTTTACTGTCTAGGTGTAATTCATTAACTGTTTATACACATGAGGCACAAGTTTCAAAGTGTCAAAACTCTAAATAAAGTGTTAATGATCTTTACGTGGCACAGGATGTATGTTGAGGACATATGTCCTAATCTCGAATTGCCAGACCTTCCTTTCAGGCTAGTCCACACAGCATTCCGGGATGGCAGAAAAATGTGCTCTGGTTTATTGGCATTTCTTTAAACCAATCACAATCGTTTTGGGTGGACAGAGCCACAGTGCCTCTGCAAAATAGCCTCGAGAAGGAACTTGTTTTGGTGGAACATGTGTACGTTCAAAAGTAGTTTTAGTCGTGCAACAGAAAACTCTGATTGGACAGATAGTCTAGCTAGCTGTCTGGATTTACCCTGCAGAGATCTGAGGAGCAGTTAACCATAGTCCTCACAAATCCACCGGAGGTTAGAAAGAGGAAGGTGACGGAAAGCTGGCCGAAATGAAAGACATCCGGCGGAATTTCCGGCGGCACCTGAACACTTCCGGAGGTGGAACAACATGGATATAGACTAATCTGTGCAAGATAAAAATGTTACAGCATGACCAAAAGACACTTATTATTCTGAGTCTCCATGATTCTCCCAAAGGGTAAAGGTAGAGAAAGTGCAGGAAAACAACAGGAAGAACTGAACACATTAATATTTATATTAATATATAATATAATATTTAGTCCTATGGTGTAATATTCAGATATGTACAGGTGCATATTGTAGTCAACATTTACAGCATATTCTTCATCTACAGTACATCCTTTTTTTTTTATTATTACAACCCGAGTTATTAATGGCCTCTTGATCTCAGCTAGCACATTAATGAGCAAAAATGCTTCCCCATACATACTACATTGCTGACAGATCACAAAGACCTGTCTTCATAAAAGCTAGTTTTATGAATATTCTCCCTTGAGCTGTGTTGCTGCCCACTGCACACGTCTGAATGCTGACTTAAGCTTGTGTTACGCCATCCGACAAAGGAGATGATTTAAAACGCTGCTACATTGACGGTCACCAACGTCTCCATTACGCGCTTTCTTTATACAAATATCTGCAGCACAAAGCCCCAGCACTGTGTCTGTGCAGTCCCCACTGAGCGTCTCAGAAACATTATTAGGCTTTAGAGAGGTAAACGTCCTCAGCCCGTATGAGGGCTCTTTGGCCGGCAGCCTCCTGCTGTCACTGTTTGGTATGCAGAGGCTGAGATGCATGGTGTTCGTCTGCAGCTCCCTCGCTGACTGGAAAGCTCTCCTCTCTCTCCCGGCTAATTGACTGTAATGAAATTGCCGGAGACAATCTTGAGAGCAGACTTAATTGATAAAGGGAATCATGGAAATGAAAAAAAAGAAAGGAACACTAGGTGACAGAATGTGGAGGCTTTTGGAGAGTCCTGATGACATTTCTCTCTGTCTCGGTGGAAATAATTGCATCTGCCTCTGTGCATATGGGATTGGAGGCGTTGAGGGTGGCGGGGGGATAGTGGTGTTGACTGTAGGGGTAGTGATGGTGTACGTGTAGCACCTAAAATCTCCTTAAGCAAACAGCAAGCATTCCAACCATAAGAAAATGACAGCTGTTTAACATATAATAGATCCTGTTACCCTACCACCATCAGATATATTTTCTTTTAATTAATCTCCTCTCGTTATTAAGTGATTATCGCGGCATCGTTCTGTGAAAAACACATTTACCAGCTTACATGAAGACAGTGAGGACACAGCACATGAACCCCTTGCTGCCACAGAAAGATACAGTATATATATGCTCTGTTTGTACATATGGTGTTGTATGAGGAGACTAGTCTATAGCCATGATGTTCCACTTCTGGGATTGTTCAGGTGCCCCCGGAAATTCCGCCGAATGTCCCTCTTTTT
This sequence comes from Perca fluviatilis, assembly GCF_010015445.1. Taxonomy (NCBI): domain Eukaryota; kingdom Metazoa; phylum Chordata; class Actinopteri; order Perciformes; family Percidae; genus Perca; species Perca fluviatilis. The sequence continues at coordinate 33,800,239 of NC_053127.1, forward strand.
GACCAGATGTCCGTTACCTTCTTCTTTCTTTGTGTTGTAATTTTTCCGATAAAGTTAATGAATTAAAAAGTGTTCTACTTTGGCTCGGCTACAGCTCTGTGTCTGTCCCTCTGCTTCAGTTCCACTCACCACTGAGTCTGACTTAAAGGTGCTGTAGGTAGGATTGTGAAGATCCAGGACTTAGCCAAAAAATTGGAACATCGACAACTTCTTAGTCCCTCCCCCCTTTCTGCTAAAGCCCAAAACAGTCTCCTAAGCCCCTCCCCCCACAAGGGAGAATGAATGCGTGTGCATGAGCAGTGATTGACACGCAGTTAGACACTGGCCCTGATTGGTGCATCTGAACAGGGAGCTGTGGATTTTTGCAAATCCCACTACAGGCTGTAGGTGGTGCCAGAGGAGCCAGATTTATTTTATATGACCTGCTTCATGTAGTTTTACTGGAACATATGGTCAGTTTCAGTTTTGTGTTGGAGTTTGTAACATTCCAAAATCTTAATTTTGATTTAAAGATACTTATAATCTGTATCGGCCTTGAAGAAACTGTATCTGTTGATCCCTGGCTACTAACACTTGACGGGGGACACTTGGGTCATTTTGGTGTCTGTGTCCTCTTTACTTCCACTTTCTCTAACAAGCTAATCTCCCATGAACTCAGTACACTCCTTTAACAGGTTCACTGTCGGCTGCAACATTCCACTTTTCATCTGAGGCTAGCTGTGCTCATGAATGAGGTCAACACAAAGGGCTAGGTGCTGCCAATGTGCTGGCTGCAGGAACATCTGTGATGGGGAGCTGCCGCAGTTGGCAGCAGCAGATGCCAGCTGTGTAGACCCATGGATCTGCCTGTCCCACCGGAGCGCCGGGCCACAATGCTGTGCCACACACAGCAGAATTGCAAAGCGAGCTGACTGTCATCTCATCAAAATATCACTTTGCTGCCATGCAAGCTGCTCACTGCCAACACCTGGGCTTCTCAGTGCTCAGGGGAAAAAAGGGAAGAGAAACACAGCCGCAGCAGCCAATGGCAGCTTTAAACCAACCGAGTGGACTTGAGAAAAGCTTGGAATATTGCTCTGCATTGTCTGACAGCAAAGCTGAAGTTCAGTTGTTCTGGGAAACAGAATGACTCCGTGGGGTGTTGTGAGGGGTTATTAAGGCTGAAAGCACAGACAAATGATGGATTTTGTGCATTCTGACAGGCTCTCCGATGTAATCACATATTAGGACGACTGCTACAGCATTCCAGATCACTCTTTTATCACTCTAAAAATGGAAAGATGTTCAAATGCAATTTTTGTTTCAAACTGTCCAGAGCGCTGATTATGTGGAGTGCTGAGATAGCCGTTGTTCTTTCAACAGATGCAAGAAATCTGTACTATCCACTATCCATATATCATGGCCTCACTGAGAGTAAAGTGTGAGAGCTCACCTTAGGGGCCATTACACACAGAAAGTGATTGCCACCCAGAAGTCATTCATTTTCAGTCTGGTAGTCAGAGCAGGGCTCACTCATCAAACACAACCATTATATGGTATTTTAATTCCAAAGGCCAAGGGAACTTTATCAGGATGCATAGTATCCTGGATCCATGAAATAACTGGCCTTTAAAAATAAACATCTGCCTGCCTCTATGGGAATTTAACATAGGGGTGTCTATACTTAAGGCCCCTGTATTTTAAGGAAGAACATTTATTTACTTACCATACATTATTCATTCACAAAGAAAATTGGTGTTCTCAAAGGTTGGATATTTCCTAATTTTTTCAGTTAAGGCATTAAGATCAATTTCCAAAAGATGAGTTTTGTATTCCTCTTTTTAGTCAACTTTAGCAGGGGTTCCTATATTCATGAGCAGCACTGTATATATTTATATATATAAATGCCAGTCATAGATAGTATAAAAAATGGGGTTTGATATCGCAAAGGATCATAACTTTAACACAAGAAAGCCCATTGCTGTTATCCTGGCATTACATGGGTCGTCTGTCAGTTCCAGAGTTGATACCAAGATTAGACTGATTACTCTGAGGACTGGTCCAGGCCTCGCTCCGAGCTATATCTCAGGCCTTTTAGCCCATCAGGAGCTGGATGGCAGGCTCAGGTCTCAGGCAGTTCTCGGTAGAGACTGAAGACAACAGGCGATCTGGCCTCAGCTGTGGGGGCTGCCAGGCTTCTGAACCACTTGCCTGAGCTGACAATTCCTGGTCCTTTGTTATTGGTTAAAAAGTCTCACATTGCCAGACCTTCCTCCACAGTGCTGCGGAGGAGGGTCTGGCTAGTCCACACAGCATTCTGGGATGTTAGAAAAACGTGCTGTGGTTTATTGGCATTTCTTTAAACCAATCACAATCTTCTTGGGCGGTGCTAAGCGTCGAACAGAGCCATGGTGCCTCTGCAAAAAAGGAACTTGTTTTGGTGGAACGTGTACGTTTAAAGGTAGTTTTAGTCGTGCAACAGAAAACTCAGATTGGACAGATAGTCTAGCTAGCTGTCTGGATTTACCCTGCAGAGATCTGAGGAGCAGTTAACCATAGTCCTCACAAATCCACCGGAGGTTAGAACGCCAACACAAAGGAAGAGGGAGGTAACGGACATTCGGCCGAAAAGAGCGACATCCAGCGGAATTTCCGGCAGCATCGGAGCAATCCCGGAAGTGGAACATCGTAGATATATATATCTATATATATATATATATATATATATATATATAGATATATATATATATGTCAGACTTTGACTTGTAAAATGTGTCATTTTTTTCACATATTGTACATCTCTATCAATTGTGTAATGGCCTGGCTTTTATTTATTATTATAAGGATTTTATTTTACCCACGCCCTTGCTTGTCACTAACTCTAGCTTTCCATCAAACTGCCCAGTACAAGCAGTATATTTCCCCCATGAATGAGCTGAGGATACAGAAGTGAAACAAATGTTTTATATAAATACGCAACATCATAAATGATGCAAAAAAACAGAAGTCATAATATCTGGGACAAGTGAAAAAAAGAATCTATGCCCTGCAGATTGACATTCATGAAAGCAACTGAAGCTCTTTGTATTTCATAAACAATGTCATTGTGGGTGTGGAACCCACGATGCATCTTTACAGTGAGAACACTCTGCAGTTTGATGAGACGGCTCATCAAATGTGCTTAGAGTGGATGTAGTCCTGAGATACAAGACAGAGAGACTGCATTTCTAAAGTTGAGAACACTTTAAATAGGCAGCTGGATCTTAAGTGTGTGTGTGTGTGTGTGTGTGTGTGTGCTTGATTATAAAATGGAGAAGAGGCCAAAAACAACAGCATGTCTTATCTCTTATCATCCACAGCCACAGTTACAGTTACAGCAGTTAGCTGAGGAGCCACATGGGGTAAACCAGAGGGGTTGTAAACGGAAATGATCATCATCTAGTGTGCATGCTACTGTGATCCCAGATGAGACTCTGTTGGGTGGCAAGGAGCAAGTGGGTGGTCAAAACTAAAGGGGTGTAGCAATAATTTACTGGGGGAAGACAATGAGCCATGTTCAGACCAGGGCTTGATGCATAGACTGTCTAAGTGAAGACAAAAGATTTGGATCGCTCCCTGGTGGCTGGCTAGGGCATATGTCATAAGCCCCGCCCCCTCCATGTTAGGGGATGGGACGTGGACCAAACGAAAAAATAAAAGTCAAATAAATCTTTTCCAAAAGATGGTTTCTGTCATAATGGGTAGTTCTTATTACGCTGATGTTTGTTCACATGTTCATTTTTCTGATCAGGTTGGTTTTTAGTAGTTATTTGATGCTTTAAAAACGGGGTGAAACGTCATGATTGACAGCTGAGATTGACTCTGGCGGGTGTATGGGCGGGACTTGGATACTGCTGCTCCACCGCCCCGATCACTACTGCACAGACTCTGGCTCCAGAATTACAAGATGGCGGTGCCCGTATCTGGGATATTTTGGCTTCACTTTTGTACAGTGAGAGGAAGTAGAGACGCTTCGTCCATCTTTCTATACACTCTGTGGTTCAGACACCGGTCTGTTCCACTGGCTACTTTTGGAATAAGGAGGGGAGGAGTGTTCAAGGATGCTAGTTAGAGTGATGGAATTGGCTCTGTGATCCTCCATTATCCGTCTTCCTTTCCTCATAATGTACCTTTCCTTCTGCCCCATCGATTGCAGCTACTGGATGTTGTCATTAAATCAATTCTTCCCAGAGGAGAAATGGTTTGTGTATGAACAGACCTTGCCCTCACTATCAATGACAGCATTAGCAGCGGCATTGAAATGGATAGGGATGAAACCAGAGACAACCGGAGTGCACGGAGCAGGAAATTTATTTTCTGCTTGCTCGAGTCATTCTATAAGGCATGCATGTTTGTTTCTGTACGTGGACCACCACGCACAATGTTATCTGACAGTCACTTATTCTTCCCCTTTTCAAGGATGAAAGTCATTTCTCGAACATTGTATCCCTCAACATAAAATCCACTGAGGTAGGACTTTTTTCAAAGAATAACTTTGAAGTGCAACAATATGACGCTAGGAGAAGATGTGGCATTTTGATGGGTGACATGGTTTGTATAAGCTCAACAATTTCCCCTTGCCAAAATGCTTTTAGCATATGACACATTACTTGTGGTTTCCAGTAATAGAGGAATACGTTTAACCTTGCTTAGCACCATTGCTGCAGTCATGCTGTAGCTGCAGTGTTATGGCCTTCTAAATGTATTTGCCATTAGACTCATTTCAAAGGTAGCAATATAAGTAGCTAAAGCCATTACCTCTCCACTTCAAGTACCTTCAGGATTAATTCAAGAACTAATATTCACAATGATCCAGATACCAGCTCCCCCAATAGACAGAATACCTCTCTGAAAAGAAGATGGAACCCCAACAGGAACATGTATTTGTCTTCCTCCGCAATACCTCATCAACTTATTTGACATATACGGAAAACAGCAGAGTTGGTATGTCAATCTGCCCAGAACCAGTGTGATACTCAGGACATCTACGACTGATTTTCTGTCTTCTTACTTCTCCAAGCAGAAGTCTTTTTTTTCTGCACAGGGAGAGAGCAGCAAAGAGATGGTTTTTTTCCCCAACAGTAGAGCTCTTCTGCCACCAAGTGGGCGACTACATTCAGTTTCAGTTTTAAAATGTACATTCACACACACACACACACACACACACACACACACACACACACACACACACACACACACACACACACACACACACACACACACACACACACACACACACACGCCTTTGATACACACACATAGACAAATCTAATTTGGCAGGATCATTGTGCAAATCATTGTGCCCTTTTCAAGTCTTAATATGGCCTGCAGTAATACATACCTGAATCACCCTGGTAGGTGCGTCAGGGCAGACACAGAACCTCACACAAGAGGCAGCCAGATTAGCCAGGCTTTTGTTTTGCTATGAAAACTTCAAGTTTCACTAAATGTGTCCAATTCGCCCACTCTGACACCCCCCCCCCCTTTGCTTTTAATTAGCGCGTCTCAAGGGGGACCCTTATCAGTAATGGACTATGCTCTTAATGAGACTGGTATTAAGTCGTTCACCTCAGGGCTGATAGACTCGCAGCCACCTATGGCATGTACGTAGGCTGATAATACTGAACCTCAGTTAATTCCAATTGCTATTTTCCACCTAAAGGTGCACTCAGGGGTTTTAATCCCCCGGCCCAACACCACACGCAGATAGTCATGATGTGGCCGTGTGTGTGGTGGGGGGAAGGGGGGTGAAATCCTAATGAAGATTAGGTGAGGAAGAGCAATGGATTTTGCTCCCTCCCTTGCTCTGCTCCTTTGCAGAGTAAGGTCTTGTTCTAATAAGTGAATGAGGGGATGCTCAGGATGGCTCCCTTGGCCTTTCAGAGACCTGGCTGGCTGGCTCTTGGGTGGTATGATGTGCTCTAATGAATGGGACTTGAAGTGAATGGGTGCTTTCAGGGATAAGGGAGAGGCAATCTAATGTGGGAGGGTTCTGCTTCAGGGCCGACGTGGTGGCGAGGCCATTTGGTGCCTGTGGATCATGCTCAGAATTTGAGATTTAGAGAGTGGATGCAAAGTCTGAAAGCACTAGGGCTGTTCCTTCCATTGCTCTCCTTTTTTGATTTGTGGACTTCAAACTAAAAAGACCCACAATACATGTAAAGTATATACCATGTGTGTGGGATGCAATGAAGTGACAATGAAAGGTGCCTTCACTGGTGATGCTGTCTTTTAATTATTACATTAATTTTCAGCTGCTGTGAATGCTGTTTCACTGATAACACTGGCGTTGAGCAGAACTTGAACAAGCAAGCATTCAAAAACATAAGATGCTAATTAGTAAAATAGAATAATACCTATACTTCGTCTGATGCTTGTCTGACCTTAGAACAGTCGAAGAGAAAGATGAAACTTAAGTGTACAGCAGTATTCTCTTGTTCCCTGGTAATCATTTCCAAAATAATGAGCAAATTATTAGCAAGATTTCCTACACTTAAGATGAATTGCATTGAAGTCCAAATATGGACAAGATATGAAACAGGAGCATCCTATTATGTCAGGATAAAGCTTGCACGCATCTTTCAGAGCCAACCCCTTGCTGGAAGCTAAGAAACTACAGCTTTCACTGCAACTCCATCAAATCAATCAGCCGGTAATTTTAAAAATGAAACAACTATGATTAAGGGTTTTAGTAGTTGGGTCTAATAAACCATTCCTTACAATGTCTAGTCTAGTCTAGTATTTCACTTAGAAATTGTTTCTGTTAGAGATGCACCGACTACAACTTTCTAGGCCGATTCCGATTTCCGATTTTCTTTGCGTTAGGCCAGCCGATACCGATTTTAGCCGATTCCGATTTCATTTTTTCTAACCACTTAGAAACCACTTGCACACGCAAATATTTATTTTCTATCTTTTCTTTAATAGAACATTTTGCACAGAACAAAGGAAATTTTTTGAACAGATAATGGATCGCTACAAAATAGAACTATATAAATTACTCCTGGTGTCGGAAATTCACAAACATCTAAAGAGCAATGTTAGAACCATTTCCTTCTTTTCACATCCAATATCACACTAAAGAAATGTGATTTGGGTTTTTGGTGTCGTCCCTCCATGCCATACTTTCTCTTTGCAGGTGTTGCATATTGCAAACTTGTTATCTTCTGCACACACACTGAAGAATTCCCAAACAGCTGACATGTTGCAGGTTAACTCACCAGGTTCCCTACATGTGCGAGAATAGCACCGACACGCGCTTCACACCGCGAGCGGGTACGCGCCACACACAGCGGAAAAGTTGAGAGAAAGGAAAAAGAGACTGTGCTGTGGCGTCCGTGTGTACGTGCGTCCTTGAGAACTGTAACTCGTATCACTTATGTTGTCAGTTAATTGTAGCGTTGACCGGCATGAAATCAGCATATGTCAGACTGACCTGCCGGTCGCTGGTCGTGGCCGAACACGTGATAAACCTCTAGTTTCTGTACAGAAAAGTGCAAGTAGAAAACTAAACTGAAAACTTAGTAAAGCTGCAGTGGGTAGACAGCAAAGAACGCCAGGATATGAAGTAGAGTAAGACCTCTTCCTGCAGCTCTTCCTCTCCACTCTCTGTCGCACAGTCATATGCATAGAACACAGAACAGCCAATAGGAACACTATCTGTCTTGGAAATGACCTGCAATTGCCCAAAGTCTCCCGTCAGGGGCTAGATTTTCTAAATCCTGAAAACAGAGCCAAGAGATGCTGGAGAGAGAAGTCTAGTTTTCTCTCAGACCACTTAAAGGGGAACTAAGCAGTTTGTTTTAGCTTAATTTCCCTTAACTGAACAGCTTCGGAGTCATTGGAATTGTTATATTACTTTTTTTGAGGTCAATGGTGGTCGTCTCGCTCCCCCCCTAGCGCTTGTGAGCGGAAAAACCACCCTTGCAATTTTGGGCCGGCGAGCCGCCTAAGCGATGGAGTTTTTCACACTATCATCATGGCTGAGTCTGCAAAAAGTAAGCAGAAAGCTAGGAAAGCATTGTCGGAGGAATAGAGAAAGAGGAAACGGCAGACTGACCGAGAGAGGAGTCAGACATGATGAAACATTGGAGCTGTGTTTTCAGAATGGCGAGAACTGAGACAAACAGAAGCCTGCGAATCCGATGCTGACCTGGCGTTCCTGCTGTTGCAGTTGTAAGTATCTTAGGGATAAACTCAGCTTAATCTTTGTATTTCTTGTTATTGTGAGCTCAGGATGTTTGCTATTGTCTGTAAAGGTTTTTATTATGATCGCTGTCTGTTACAGGCTTACTAGCTGGCTTACTAGCTCCGTGCGTTCGCCGGCTTCTTTGAAAATAAATGTACATGACCAGAGGGAGAAGATGGGAGGGGGGAGAGTCGCCAACGTCGCCACCGGAAAAGCCTGTTAGTGAGTATGCAGGTAAAATGTAGCATGAGATTTCTTTATATAGGCCTAATTGTATTTTAATGTTATTTTAGAAGTTATCTGCTGTAGTTATGGCTGATACTGAGGCAGGGCCATCACAGGAAAGAAGGAAATTAAACGAAGAACAACTAAAAGCTAAAAGGGAAAGTGAAAGACAACGGGCAAAACCGAGTCAATCTCCGTCGAAAATGTATTTACAATGCGCGATGTGGTTTTGTGTCAGTTGCCGACATTAAATATCGTCCCACTTCCATTAAGCGCCCGGTTTTTATTTCTTTTCAGTCTATGTTTGGTTTGGGTTGACTATTGTCACCGCTTTTTGTCCAAAGCGGACTCAACACAAACTGAAAGTTACAAATAGCCACTTTAAATTACAATATGCTAATGAAACTTTTGCCCAATGATGCAAAAAAACAAATTGCCTACCACAGCTTTAAAGGAACCCAAGCTGTCTGCCAGTAAATGCGTGTGTAGGTAGAAACTAATTCACGCTGTGCACGAGCTAACCACATAGGGACAAAAGTCCCTAAATTTAGCGACAATTTGTTGGCAACACTGCTCTTTTAGTTTGTCACCTTACTTCCCTGTTTGCTCTCATAATAATTACTACGGCCACTAGAGATCGCCAACTAACAACAAACGTAAATGAGTCATATAAGCTGCTTGCACAATCAACCTTTATAGTGTTTTTTTTGGGTCGGTCTGGACTCTTACTCAAACAAATGGTTAAACTGAGCTGAGACGTAAACAGCTCCTGACAGCAATGTCCTGACAGATAGCGTTTTAAATAGTAACTGCAGACCAAATTCAAAATACTGGAGAGAGTCGTCTCCACCGCCCACTCCTCCCCAGACTCGAAGTTCACGGAGGTTGCCTGGCTCAGACCGCAGCATCCACAACGATGTTGCTAGACGCTATCTCACATAGCCAGACATTACTTCACAGCACAGTGGAGTAGCTAACGTTAGATGCTGGCTATATTGACAGTCATAAAAGCCCGTGCTCACTCGGAGCTCTGTAACCAACTGACAGACACAATTTCTCGTCTTAGAATTACGGTAGGAACCAGAAACTCATGGTCCTCTCTTTCCGGTTTACAGCCCCCCTTTCTTAGCCTGAAGATAATGCTTACCTGTTCAGGAGGAAATTAGCCAACTCTGGCTAATTCTCATGGCTGTACTACAGCTGTAGTGCGCTGGGTTTACATTTTTACAGGTAATATCTTGCAACCTGGCCTGGCTGTCAAAGTGGGCAGTTGATAACAACACACAGGCCAAAACACAAACAGAAATTTCGTCACGGAACTGAAATTTCAAAAGAAGATTAAAGCTGCGAGCAGCGATGGACGGGCCCTCGCGCCTCTGCGTGCGTCGGGGCTACCGGCGCACGCCGCTCCTTGTGACTGTGCATTTGTGTGGCACTCATACCCCACAAATCATCAACAATGAAAAGGGAACTCCCCGCCGAGTTCAACTGGGCGGGCCAAACCATCAGCAATGAAGAATGAACTCTGTGCTGAGTTCAATGACACCTCACACAAGACTCTACCTTAAACGGTTCAAATGTTATCAAAGGGGGCGTGGTCTGAGTAAGTGGGCGTGGTCATATTATAAGGGGCGGCTCAGTATCACACGTAGACCACACATTCTGAGTTTCATGTAAATCGGATGATGTTTGTCATATAAAGCAGATTTCCTGTTGCCAGCGGGGGGCGCTATGACCAAAAGTCAATTTTGGCCTGTAGGTGTCCTCAGGCCTGGACCCTTGTCAATCATGAGAAATTTTGGGCCGATACGACAACGTACACTCAAATTACAACAACTTCTTTGTTCATCACTAAACACTCAAAATGGCCGCCACGCCACGCCCACACCGTCTGACGAAAAGTTTTTCTTTTAATAAATTTTCATCGTTAAGGTGTTGGGATGGTCCAGACCAAGTTTGAAGTCCATCGGATGAAATCTCCAGGAGGAGTTCGTTAAAGTATAGCATCCTTGACTTTTAGGCCTACTTCCTGTTGCCACTAGGGGGCGCTATGACTTTAAGTAAATATCGGCCTCTATTTGTCCTCAGGGTTGGACTCTTATGAATCCTGAAAAGTTTCGAGCCAGTTGGACAACGTACACTCGAGTTACACCCACTTCCTGTTTTGGCGGCAAAACGCACAAAATGGCCACCCCGCAACGGCCACGCCCTATGACGAAAAGTTTTTCTTTTAACAACTTTTAATCTTTAACATCTTAAGATGGCACAGACCGAGTTTGAAGTTGATCGGATGAAATCTCTAGGAGGAGTTCGTTAATGTGGAAATGGCTAAAATTGTACTAATTTTGAACTTTAAATTCAAAATGGCGGACATCCTGTTGGGTTTAGGGTATGGCTCTAATGAAGTTTTTTGTACATCATGACATGTTACATATGTGTACCAAGTTTCGTGAGTCTACGTTAAACGCACTGCAGGGGCTCAATTCCTTTAACTTTCTAGGGGGCGCTAGCGAGCTATTTTTGTGTGCCTATTCGCGAAACCCTTAAAATACGTAAATTTTCACCAGACTTGATGCGACCGCCATATAAAAGGCAATTAATTTGCCGGGAAAAATAAATAATAATTCCTTCAGTTTCAAGAGGGCCTTCGCTGTCGGCGCTCGGGCCCTAAAATTACTGGCATTAGCATTGTTGTCAGAAAAGATAGTATTTCAACTTAGCATGTTTCCTTTATATCTGATGATGCATTGGGGTCATTTTTTATTTAATACAGTAAATGTATTACATATTGCACCTTTAAGATCTGCCAGCATACAATTTCAAAACTGCAGCCTATGCAATAATGCTATTCATATTCAGCATAGACACTAACCAGTACAGACAATAGAGTGTTCTGTGGGATGGATAACTCTTGGAGATGACTATTCTATTTCTTCATACAATATGGCAGATTGGGTTCCAACTATTAAGGCTCTTTAAGCCCAGTAGAGATATTTTTGTTTTTAATCTTGAGCAGCTCCTCCTTTGTGCCAATGTTCATCATCTTTCAGTGTGTGTGTGTGTGTGTGTGTGTGTGTGTGTGTGTAATGTGTGTTTCATGACAGAAAGTACAGATCTTCTCCAGCATCATCTTCCTGTTAAGGTGGAAGTGCTTCTGAAACAACCTTTAGAGCATCCTAAGGCTTACTGAACTGGACACACTACTCCTTCAGATTGACAGTAAACACATCGTCTGGCTGCTTCCCTATCCACAAATAGCCTGGCAATCCTTTTTGATGATGTTGCTACAGCACTGGCCAAGCTCAGGGCCGCCTGCCTGATGGCTCCATATGCTTCCTGGATACATTTCTAATCAAATGTAATTACCCTTGTACAGTAGCGGTGTGTGGACACAATGACTTTACTTTGTTGTTAAAGGATGAGGCTGGAATCGTTCTCTGTCTAATTAACTGTCATCAAATTCTGCCAAAGAATACGATAAGATCCATCTCTCATTGCTTTCTGACTTGCCTACCCTGTCTGTGGCTCTTAGCCTCAAGCTCATTGGTTCCTACTGATGACGCAAATTTTTAAAAATGGCTCACAAATATATGTTTTTGTTTTTTTTTCAAAGAAATTTACTTTTAATTTTTATCAAATGATACTCAAATAGGAGGAAATGAGAGTGCATTTGTTCTCTCACCATACCAACCACTGCTGGATCATGTCATGTTCTTTGACTTCTCCAGTGTGTTCAACACCACCCAGCCCTGTCTCCTAGGGGACAAGCTTCTTCCCTATAGTCTGCTGCGCATTATGTTACGAGTCCGGACTGGAGACAGTCACAAACAGAGCGAAGCTGTCCAAGCAATCCAAACTTTTTACAAATCAAAATAACTGGAGCCTCCTCCATGTCTGACAGTACATATATTTACACATGGCGCGAGCCTTCAGATGGGCCAATCAACTGCTAGCATGCTAGGTCGTCTCAACGTTTTTTTTTTTGCCGCAGTTTGTAGCTGTGGATGGTTGTCAACGTAACTTTAACCGCCACCAAGTACTTGATAAATATTTGCTGACTGCCATACAAACATGGGCATTTCAACCAATGTCTGGAACAATCAGGGGACATAGGCAAGTCTGCTCAAATGTAATTGTCAGTGTCTCTAAAAATCTACCACTTGAGTTGTATATTATACGGATACCATCACAGTCTGTTGCCACCCAGTGCATACTGAACTCTGTGTGACCTAGCTGTATGTTAAGCTGCACAGCACAGCTTGTTAAAAAAGCAATATGTTTCGACAAGCAGAGGATTTGAGCTCGAGGAAGAGTACGGTGAGCTAACAGGCCACTGGATGAAGCTGAAGGTGGATACACAGGGTTTTATTAGCTGATGCTGAAAGTGGGACTAAGTGCTATGCTGGCAGAGGGAAGATAAACCGAGTGGTCGGTCTCAATTAATGTGGACATCATCAGTTCTCTCCACATTTTGGAAAAAATAAAGAGCGCACTAAAATTAATTTGATTCTTTTTTTGTTTGGTTTGTTTATTGTTTTTTGGGGGGGATTGTTATTACAATTGAAATAATATGTTTGAATTTGAATAATCGTATGATTATTGAAATGCAACAACACTGACAACAAGACAAAGAAAGGCTTACATAAAAGAGAGTCGTTTTACTCCGCCTGTCGCTATACTGCCAATCACTATACTGCCAATCATTAAATATGAAAAGTTCCCTAGATCCCAGAGAGAGAGAGAGAGAGAGAGAGAGAGAGAGAGTCTGGCAGACACTACGTACAGAAAGCTTTGATGATGCGTGAGCTAGTGCCAGGCCTGATGGATGCTAATAGTCTCTACGTCATTGAACTTCACTAGCTGGGCCTGCAGTAGTTTCTTTCAGTTGAAAAGTAGCTGGTAGTTTGATTGAACTTAAGAGTTTGGCATCTATTCACCGTGATGATGCATGATGGGAGTCTTAAGTGTTACAAACTTTCGTATGCCTCATACAGTGTCAAACCACCATTCATCTCCATAACCATACGCTGATCATCCACGCGTTGGCTCCTCACATGAACAAGCAGTTAATTTAGCGAGTGGAAAGTAATGGGAGTACATCTAGTATTCAGCTTATCACACTCACACTGCAGCACACATCCATCAGAACACGTTCACATTCACATTCATTCATTCACAGTCGTTCAGTTTGGAATGCGGAAACTCATTCTGGTAAAAGACCTGAAAAAAAAAAAAATTCCACTTATTTCCAAATCATTTACGTAGAGATTTCTGGCTGAAACTGGAAGTGGAAAATACCTGAAACTGCTAGTTCTGCTCCTGAACCCTCCCTTATTACAATCAATTTAATAATTCCAACAATAATATAATTACTAATGCAACTAATATTACTGATAAGTGTAGGAGCTATTTATTACTTTGTTTGATGTTTTAGCTATTATTTGTTTTGAGTGGCTCCTGAGTGTATATAGGCAGCATATATACAGTAGGACCAGCATGCACCTGTGGAATTTGCCTTGGTGAAAGCTGCTTACATAAACAAATAAACGTTATTAAACATTAGTATGAAATAAGGTTGCTCAAACAAGTCCCTTAAGACTCTCCAGCTGATCCAGAATGCTGCAGTGCGGGTATTGATCTAAAAAACTAAGAAAAGAGATCATATCTCTCCTGTATTAGCTTCTCTGCATTAGCTTCCTGTAAAATCCAAGAGTGAATTTAAAATCCTTCTCCTGACCTCCAAAGCTCTTAATGGTCAGGCACCATCATATCTAGAAGAGCTCCTAGTACCTTATTGTCCCTATGTTTCCTCGCCTCGCAGATTTCCTTGGATTGGGGTGGCACCTGGATCGTGGTTGCAGGTGCTGCCCTGGTCCTGCTCGACGCCCTGCTATGCCCTGCACTGCTACTACAATTAGTTCTAGTCATAGTTCTATTGTCTTTATCTGTACTATAATTGCCACTGTTCATCATACCAACTGCTATAATTATTATGAATCATATTTCTGTATATCCGTATCTGTGTCTCCGGCAGATGGCCGCCCACCAAGAGTCAGGGTCTGTCCGAAGTTTCTCAATAATTGGGTCTTTGTAAATTATAGAGTGTGGTCTAGACCTACTCTATCTGTAAAGTGTTCTGAGATAACTACTGACATTTTTAAATAAAATTAAACTGAGACTGAAAATTGCTTGTGTGCATTACTTCCCAAATTTACATTTATACTGTCTTATCAGCTCAATAAAGTTTTAAATTGCCCAACCTGCATTATTATAATAATTGTCCTTTCAAAAGCATCTTTATTAAAGGGTTTTACAGATATAAGATAGTGAGATAAAAATGCTGACAAAAAACAAAAATATTTATATACAATAAAATGCTATACCTATATCATTTTGTTTTTAAATCACAATCCAATTTGAATAAATAAGTCCTCTCCGTAGAGTGACAATGTGAGCATTCCAGTGTAGGCTCAGGAATTCCAACCAATCACTGACGAGTCCTCATGCCACGTGCAGCCCTGGCTTAACTCTGAAGTAATCATTCAAATTGCTGAGACCTTGATAATATCAACAAAATCAACAGAGCAAATCATGCGGCAGCACGTTCAGGTAATGCTACATTAATTCTGAGACTGACAGAAGCTTGCGTCAGGCAGATTTTTCTCTATTCACACAAACGCCTGCAAACATATGATTCACAGTTCTGTTAGAGAGCCTGAATGAAATGATACGGTATTGATCAGCAATGATTAATGGAATATGCAATCCGAACTGACACCAAAGTAACACTCATTTTTCCTGCTTCACTCGCAGACAGTTCTGTTGGTATTCATGTGATGAAGATAAATAGCAGTGCCTTTGCCTGGTACAGACAGAAGATGGGGCTGGTGCTCAACAAGAAATATCCTCAGCTTTGTCTGTCCTGTTTCAGCTTCCCTGTTGAGTTTGCCATAGTATGTTTTTTGGCCATAGCATTCAATCAATCCTCTTCCTCCCTCTGTGAAGATGGTGCCAGTGTTAGCGCCTGTGTTAGCGGCCTGCCGTCTGTCAGCGCTGTGTGTGTGTGTGTGTGTGTGTGTGTTTATGCTATTTTTGTCACTTGTTGCGCAAAATGTTAACCCTCTGCTGGTGCTAGGCGCTGTCGGATAATTAACCCTTCCACTGCTGTTCAGTTCTCATCTGTCTTTAGTCAGAATAGTGCCATACCTAGACTCTTATTTGTGATGATCCAGAAGAGCTCAGCTTATGGCTTAACTCCACTTGTCAAATGGTTATAGACAGGGTAGCTCCATTGAAGAGTAGGCAGCCTAAAGCAAAAGCGGAGCCCTGGCTAAATGACCCAGTTCGTGCTGTAAGACGTGAGTGCCGTAAAGCTGAGCACAAATGGAAGATGGACAAACTGCATGTGTCGTTTCAAATAGTACGAGATTGTTGGCGTCATTGTCAGACAACTTTGAAAGAAGCAAAAAGGCAATATCTATCTGACATTCTGTCTAACTCTAACAACCCTTGTATGTTGTTTAAAACTATTGACTCTGTTCTTAATGGCCAGCAAATTGCCTGTGTTGACGTCACTCATGCTGTGTGTGAACAATTTCTTCACTTTTTTACTGAGATGGTCACTTCTATTAGGGCTAAAATGACACCTTCTCAGTCTGCACTACAGAAGATTGTTGGCCACTTGAAGCCTTCAGGTTCTCCAAGTGACATTCTCCCTCCTCGACTTTTTAAGGATGTTTTCCCTACTATATGTCCATCTGTTCTTGCAATTGTTAATAGTAGCCTTTCCTCGGGTGTGGTCCCTGGAAATTTTAAACATGCAGTAGTCCAACCTTTAAAAAACTTTAATTAAAAAACCTGGACTCGATCCTGCAGATCTAGCCAATTTCAGGCCAATATCTAAACTACCTTTCATATCTAAAATACTTGAAAAGTTGGCTTACAGTCAACTAATGGCCTTTTTGGAAGAACACAACATTCCTGATGTCTTCCAATCCGGTTTTAAAACTCTGCACAGCACCGAAACTGCTCTTTTAAGGGTATTAAATGATATATTTCTAGCTACTGACTGCGGTGACTGTGTTGTTTTGGTGCTTCTTGATCTTACTGCTGCATTCGACACGGTGGCCCATGAAATCCTGATTTCTCGTTTGGAGCAGTGGGTGGGAATCAAGGGTGTAGCTCTCAGCTGGTTCAGGTCCTATTTGGAAGGTCACACTTTCTGTGTCAGCTGTGGTGACTCGGTGTCCTCCTCTGCTCCTCTCTTGTTTGGGGTCCCACAGGGCTCTGTTTTAGGCCCTCTTCTTTTCTCTCTATGTGCTCCCGCTTGGTTCCATACTTAGGAAGCATGGCATTCTATTCCACTGCTATGCTGACGACAGCCAGATCTATGTGCCACTTAAAAAGAGCAACTCTCTCAGACCACTGCTCGAATGCCTGGACGACATAAAGGCCTGATGGCATCTAACTTTTTAAGTTTTAATGAAACAGCTACCTCTGCCTATTAGACAGGCTTCTTCGCTGTCTAATTTTAAATCTCTTCTTAAAACCCACCTTTTTTTCTTGGCATTTCCCAACTGAGGCTGACATTTTTGTGCAAAGATTTTTAAATGTTAAAATTTTAAATTAAATGTTACATTTTATAAATGTTTTAAATGATTTCTACTTTGTCCTGTACAGCACCTTGTGCAACGTTGGTTGCTTTTAAAGTGCTTTATAAATAAATTAGATTGATTGATTGATTGATTGATTGATTGAATCAAAGCCTATCAGAGTCTCTGACAGGCAATACCAGTCTACAGACTACAATCAACAGTCCAATTCAGGCTTGCTATTGTATTTATTTTGGCAGTGTCAGATAGCTGCAGGAGAGCAGAGAGTACTGTCTAATCCACCAGCAAGCGTCCTCCCTGTATGTGCATTATGAATAAAAGAATGGGTGCATGCACTATTATGCTCTCACTCGCAACCTCTTTTTGTTGGGTGAGGGAAGACAAACATTTATTAACATAAAATCCATACAAAACTGTTCCCTGGAGGAAGTGGTGAGGAAATATCCCAATAAACAGACTTTAGTTTTGAATATGTAGAGATGAACATTATAGGACAGAGGGGGTGGAGGCTGGGCCTTGAGTTGTAAATACATGGGTTTTCAGACTGTGGGCATTAGCTGTGTGCCCAGCACGGGTACGTTCATAGGAAACATGCTGTGAGAAAAATAAATGCAAAAGTGTCCTTTTGGAAAACAAAACTGTATATTAAAAACACATGTACCTGCTCGTCAGGTGGTTTATGTATATTTATTATGCCAGTTTCTTACACTCTGGCTCTATGTGCATATCTCTATTTATTCTGAGGATGTTTCGGCCCTTGGGTCTTCTTCAAATCAACAATTTTCAATTTCTTAAATTGGCTATTTGTTGTTGCTGTAAACCAACGTAGTACTAACTTAGATTAATATAGCACATTTCATGAAACACAAGGAGGCTTTACACAAGTACAGGGGGAAAAGAGAAAAGGAAATAGTAGACCAACACAAACACGGACTAAAAGGAATACAATGTCTGCGCTTAATGTCGGCTACTGACGTACAACCACATCGCGCAATCTAAAGTTATTTTATGAATGAAATAAACATATTACACACTGGAGGGCCAATTTCGCGGTCGGTTTTGAATGATTTACAATCCCGTAATTGTCTCCATCTCCAGCTTATAACGACTCATTTACGTTTGTTGTTAGTTGGCGATCTCTAGTGGCCGTAGTAATTATTATGAGAGCAAACAGGGAAGTAAGGTGACAAACTAAAAGAGCAGTGTTGCCAACAAATTGTCGCTAAATTTAGGGACTTTTGTCCCTATGTGGTTAGCTCGTGCACAGCGTGAATTAGTTTCTACCTACATACGCATTTACTGGCAGACAGCTTGGGTTCCTTTAAAGCTGTGGTAGGCAATTTGTTTTTTTGCATCATTGGGCAAAAGTTTCATTAGCATATTGTAATTTAAAGTGGCTATTTGTAACTTTCAGTTTGTGTTGAGTCCGCTTTGGACAAAAGCGGTGACAATAGTCAACCCAAACCAAACATAGACTGAAAAGAAATAAAAACCGGGCGCTAAATGGAAGTGGGACGATATTTAATGTCGGCAACCGACACAAAACCACATCGCGCATTGTAAATACATTTTCGACGGAGATTGACTCGGTTTTGCCCGTTGTCTTTCACTTTCCCTTTTAGCTTTTAGTTCTTCTTCGTTTAATTTCCTTCTTTCCTGTGATGGCCCTGCCCTAGTATCAGCCATAACTACAGCAGATAATTGTATTTTAATAACATTAAAATACAATTAGGCCTATATTAAGAAATCTCATGCTACATTTTACCTGGCTGGATACACTAACACAGGCTTTACCGGTGTTACACCGAAATCTGTGACCCATCAGAATGTGTGAATATAGCGCCGTCTACCTGCCGTAAATCATTTTGTGACTTTGCGGGGAAAATCGGACCAAAGGCATTAATAAAAACTATATAAAACTAGTGCTCTTTTCACTGTTAGCCTCATTTGCTGTTACAGGTCATCTATGATCTTCAGATGAAATATTACACCGTTTCAGAAACATTAAAAAAGTTACATATAGTCACTTTAATGACTGACACAAATCAGGAGTTTAAGTCTGTTGGGGAAAGTCCAAGTCAAATCTAAGATGTTGGAATCGAAAGTAAGATCTCAAGTCCTTACTTTGCCGATTTTCGATCAGCTTTGTATCATAATAATGTATGTGTAAATGAACTATGGTAAACTTCCCTCCATCTTACCAGGCCAGCAGAAAAACATGTAACTTGGAGATTTTCTGCTGTCTCTAGGGCTGGTGCTATAACAACAGACCGTACTTCTGCATACAGACACAAAGACCATAGAAGCGGATTACCTATTCCCCACCTTGAATCCTTTCAGAAACATAAATTTAGTGCACCCAAGAGATTGAACAGGAAGCAGGCACCATCCTGTTCCCTGTATTGCAAAAAACGGCGGCTGAAAAACATCCACTGATCAAATATAACCTGAGATTATGTTACTGTATCATCTATTTCTTGCCTCAAGTGTTTGCAGACACATATTTCATCTTAGCGTTTAACTGTAAGACAATATCATTTGTTACCATATTGATTCTGTGCATGCTCGCATAAACTCACTCACAACTTATTTGCCCTGTGCGGCGCAGTGCATTCTGGTAGTTGTAGGTTTTCTACCTTTCGAACAAAAGAGAATACCACAACTTTTTGGGGGGTTTTCTCTGGCCATGTAGCACCAATTTCAAAAAGGTTTGCTCCATTCTACGGCAGAGACAGCCCCTTGTTTTATGAAAAAAAGACCCTCTGTCTTCTTTAAGGACAAGTCCAAGTCAAGTTTAGTCAGACTATTTAGTCCTTATATAGAGCGGATACATGCTAAATATGTTACTATGCTACTTTACAAAGTCAAAACTGTGAACTTTTGTTTTTAAGACCAGGTTCTCATTTTGTGGAATGAGGAATGAGGAATTAAGGTTTTTTTTTTTTTCATTCCCAGATGAAACCATTCAATTAAATCGAGTCCACTAATGTAAAATAATAAATTTATTTCTGAATTATAATTATTTTGAAACGCTCATTTCATTACTCTAATTGCATTATTACATGATCTTATATCTATGCAGCTCACAGCCACAGCGCTGTGTGAACAATTTGTCCATTCAAGTGAACTCTAACTCGTCTGGCAAAAGCAATCCAAGCATGCACTGTCTATCACCTCCGATCCAACTTCATCCCCTTTGGCACAGCCACAGGGCGGCATCCCAAACTTCCCTTCTTTTCCTTTAATGGTTCAGAGTTATTGGAATGGATATAAATGTTTTTGCCGCACCACTGAGCAGGGTGAAAAGCAGTGATGGAAATGTCTTTAAAAAAAAGAAAGAAAAAAAGCGTTCCCCTTGATGCCTCTGGCAAAACTAGCTGTGCTCTCTACTGTCTTTTATCACCTGCCCGCAGGTCACTCGGAACCGCTCTTTGGCGGCCATTCGAGGGCATGTATATCTTTATACGTGGAATTGTATCAACATGACTGAAAAGTACCTCTCTGCACCTTGGAGTGCACTATAGGACTGACCTCGTTACCATTCCTACAAATGTAGCCCACAGAAAACTTCACACCTGGCGGCAATGCAAGCTCTGGTGAATATAAATTACTGCAGTGGAAATGGCCTTCCCTCTGTAGCAGTTGTTTCAAAACCTGCTTGTCTCTCTCTTTATTCACCTGTCACTGAACCAACCCATTGGGAGCGGGGGAATGTTTCAGTAGGACTCGACATGGCACAGATTATGACTTTATCCAGCAGGGTAGAAATGTACTTTTCATACACAAACAATACAGCCCATAACAGGGAGGTTAGGGCACTTTAGTTCACAAGTCAAAGCGATTATTCTCAGTTCCCACAGGCCTGCTTCACTGGAGCGAGCTTCCTCTCCTGCATCTTTCAAACAGTGTCACCATGGATTGTTTTCAGAAAGATAAAGGAAAGACAGGGCCAGCGCCACCAGGGGTCTTAAAGGGGGCTTAGCCCCGTCGGGTGTATTTTTTACCCTCTCAGGTTAACACTAGGACCGCTATAGCCCACGCCATTTAAAGACGTGATCAAAAAACGGAACTGTTGCCGTGTCCCGTTTGAAAATAAACTAAACAGAAAGTTATTTTTTTTACTTTATGGAACAACGGGAAAACGTCACCTTTTGTGTCATATGCATAACCAGAAGTGAGGTAACGTAATAGATGTGCTGATTTTAACCCAAACCCAGACAATCTTTTTTTGTACTCATACATCCATGCCCTGCACCGGGGTTAGCTTCTGTTTCGGGGAAAGGGGGGCTTTGCGTTCTCCTTTACTTTGTTAAAGCTACATTGTGAATTTTTCCCATCTAGCGGTGAAATTGTATATGACAACCAACTGAATATTACTTTCTATCCCTTCCCATTCTGAGCGAGTTTTAACTCCTACGGTGGCCGAACACGAAATTACCTCTTAGGCCTCCTGCACACTGGCTGCGTCGCGTGAGTGTGGCGCGTGAAAAATAGGTGTCGGTTCTATTTCTATGCACGCGTTTTCCTGAGACGTGCGTGTCACGCAGGCCGTGTGTAAGCTCTAACCTGTTAACGTGGGAGCCGAAATAAAAGCGGACACGCCACGCAGCTGACACGCTCACGCCACGCAGCCAGTGTGTAGCCGGCCTTAATATCGCCATCGTTTACACGCAGCTGTTCTAGCCACTCCAATATTAACTTTGGTCTTGTTACTTTGACTGTCGCGTTGTCGTTTTAATTCTCTTTTTGGCTTCCCTGGCGAGTAATCTCCCCCTGGCATTCGTCACGGTGCCACTGAGTTTAAAAGCGTGAAACGTCCCTCTTTGGCTAATGTATTTTAAAGATGGAGGCGCTACATGGCGGCCGTCATTCGAGCGACTCGCTCGTATGTATTCTGAATGATTCTGAATGGCAGATTCTAGGCTTACGAGAATACTTTGATTAGTTGGTGGAAGTAATTACACATGAATGAGTACATATTTGTGAAAGAACAAAGGGGTTTTTGCTAAAAATCAACTCAAAAAATGACACAATGTAGATTTAAGGTAAGCTAGGTTAGCCTCCTTGTGTTCCGTGGGATTTTTTTTCTTTAATACATTTTACCACCTTCCATTGCAAGTATATCTTTATACATGGAATTGTATCAGCGTGACTGAAAAGTACCTTTCTGCACCCTGGAGTGCACTGTGGGACTGACCTCGTTACCACCTTCCAAGGCACTTGATTTAATCTGACACACATGAGTCATAATCAAATAGCACGCTTTTCTTCAGACTTTCGGTAGCGCCATGACGCCATGGACTATGCTGTGTTCAATTTGCCGTGGAATGTCGGAATGTCTGGGTTCCCAGTCAGAAACTGTATATATGTCTATGGCAGAGGAAATGTCAACAAGATGTAACGTTATTTGCTCTATGAAAGACATTGACAAAGACGAAAACTAAGGACATTTACTCTATGACTTTATTTTATTTTAGTTAGTTTTGCAAACAGACATAACAGTTTTAGATAGTTATCGTTTTTTTGTAATGCCTCGTTTTTATTTCTATTTCAGTTAACGACAATGTTTTTTCCCCATCTAGTTTTCGTTATTTTGTTCGTTTTCCTTGACGATTATAACCTTGCTCATGGTATGGTTTGGAGGACTTTTCACACTTTTTCATCTTACAGTGTTGTGGTCAAGCTGTTGCTCTGAGTGTCGAATAATGAATTTTATTGTATTGTATTGTGCCCCCCTCACTACATCCTGGCAGCCGGCCTCATAAAGATGCACACATTTTCTGAAGTAATACAGGCTTGCCAACACTAATGCGTCTTTTCAAGCTTTTAGCTTTCGCTGTACACTCTCATGTCTCCAAAGCAATGATGCTGCACTGAAGAGGATAATGTGTTTTTAAAAAGTAGAAAACAGTCAATTATGACTGACACAGGGA